>NC_036243.1:2882628-2934948 GCF_002742605.1 Olea europaea var. sylvestris | reverse complement strand
TATATATATATATATATATATATATATATATATTTCATGTTAAACATTTATTGTAACATAATATAAATTTTATGAAATATACGTAACGGCAACAATTTTTCTCAAGCGAGACCTAAAATAAATTACAACTTATTGCAATGTCAAGTTTATTTTTATTTTTAATTGACCCAAGTCGGGACCAAAATTTTTTATTACGTAGTTATTATTCCTATATAGTATAACTGTAGATTGGTTTTACTGTACCACGAAAAATTACGTCCAATCTACTTTTTTGGCTACATAAAACTTGATGTTGCAACATCAAACCAGCTCATTCGTCATACGCACATGCAATGCAGCGCTAACAGCCAAAACTCGCACTACATAAAGACTAATGTTATTATGTTAGCCTCAGTTTTCCCAAAATTTTTACGCAAGAGACACATTCTCTTTGACACTATATAGGATATAGCATTGCCACCAAATTTATCAAAAAATCCATAAATTAGTCGAGAAAAATTGACAGCAGAACTATTTATTGAATCTGATACTTCGGCTTACTCCTGCATTAATACCGGATGCTTCCCCGCCATAAGGACCTGTTGGCTTCCTATTTTCCGGCACTTGTCCTTTTCGACGCTCCTTTGCCTTCTGGTGTTTCAACTGAGACAGAGATTGAAGGGGAATGGGGGTTAGTCTTCATTTGGAAATTTCAAGTATTCCTAATAAATTCAAAATTTTGCATCAAATACCTTGTATTTCTTTCTGGGATTTTTAGTTAGCTTCTTACGAGCACGGGTTAACCCCCTGTTCTTCTCCATCTGGGGAAATTGAAAGCAGAAATGCAGTTGAGACGATGATGAGAAAAAATATGGCAGATAAAAGTGAAAAGTACAAATCTCTCGAGCTCTTCGATTAAATAATGTGCTTACCTGATAGGTAATATGGCGCTTCCCATCGACAGTTTCTTCTGGTAAGGATGAAAGTTTTGAGACGCTGTACAAGTCAGTCAGAATCAGTTTATGATAAACATTTCCTAACAAGTGGACATAACAAAATTAACAACAGAAGACCTGAAACTAAAAAGATACGGTTATAAGTGCATGTGCATTCTAACGAGCAATTACACAACAGTAGTAGGTGAAAAAAGGGCTTGAATCTAATAAATTAGCTGAAGCCAGAGAGACCCCGGCTATGACTCTGTGACAAGGACTGTACTTTCCAACCCTCCTTAAAGGGCAAATTTGGTACATAAGAGTTGGACAGCATTGTCCATAATGCAAACAAACAGAATTTTAGCTTCTTTAATTAATTCTATCTAGTATGGTCTAGCCCATCCAACATACCAAACATCCTATAAGTGCTTTTGCACATTTTAAATACCTTGAATACTTCTCAACCTTTGCAGCAACCTTTGCAGCATGTTGTCGTTCCACTTGTTTGTAGTATTCCAAATCTGAATCTGCATCTCTCTCCATAGGGACATCAGTATCTTCATCACTTGAAAGAGCACCAGGCTCATCTTCAACATCATCAACAGATCTGATTCCAGCTCCAGCCAAAACTCGTAGCTCATGCTTTCTTCGCCGTTCTCCAATATCATCCCGTTTAGGTATATCATCATCACCAGAAATAACCTGGCAAAAGAAATATAAAATAAATAGTAAGGTAACTTATGGACTCACTCAAAAAATTCAGGCAATGAACAAATACCAAGCATATATTCAGACTTGAAATGATAAAAATGATGATTGATGTGTAAGCAAGAGAATTCAAGTCAGGTATATGACATGAAATATGTCATTATAACATAATACCGTGTAGAAAAGAAAATCATCATATATTGTTGATCTCCTTTGCTGGAGTTCAACTGTATTCAAGACATCTTTTGCAGTCAATGAGATTCACTATCATTAGGTTTATGAATGTGTTGGAACCAGTTTTTGTTGGTTGCGTTATGTCTCAGTGTTTTCCTTCAGATTAATACCACTTTCTAGTTTCCACTGCAGAGGATTCCTCCCAGCTTCTGAATCCAAACAGCTGCCCGTTCATTATTTTTTAGTTGCTCTTTGATCACTCAAGACTTATTTTTTAGTTGTTCTTTGATCACTTGAAACTTGCGTCCTTTCAGTACCATTCAATATCTGTAACCAGAAGACAATCATCTTCCTTCTCCCATAACTTCATCTTAAAAGGGAACAAGGTAACCTCATATGGTGCTATAACATTTTTCCATGCATTGTGTCGTGGAGAAATGCTATTTACTGATCTGCACAAATTTATTTCTTACAGGCAAAAAGTGGTATAATCGAATAAAAACACATTAAGATCCATACCTTCGGTTTATTCCTCTGAAGCGCCAGAAGCTTGGAAAGTTTACTTGGTCGAGATAGATTTGTCTCCCCATTACTCTTACCACAAGCAACCCCATCTATTTCCATAGCCTCGTCATCAAAATCATCTAAAGTCTCAAGTTGTCTATAGCAATCCAAATTTGGTTTGTTAGTGCATGGAGATTACCCTAATTTATCCACAGAATGATGGAGAGATGCGTAAAGATGAATCTTAAGGAAAACTTACCGGTTCATTGGGCTCAGGTGCTTTCTAACCCTATCATCCTTTGGTGCAATGGAACTGAAAACACCTTTCTGCTTCAACTTTTCCTCAAGGGCAGCCCTTAGTTTTAACATTTCTATGCTCTGCTCTCCAACTTGATTATCCTGCCACAATTGATGTCCTTTTATACTACATGGAAAATCAGTTTACTTGCGCTACAAGAAACAATCCAACAAGTACTATCTATTATTGGCTGAACAGCCATTCATGGCCATTGATATAAAAGCAGAAAAATCAACACACTTGTGAAGGTCATAGAAAGAAAGAATTTTGCACACGGCTCACTTGAGTCTTGTGTCGTGATTCACTGATCTTGGAACTTCTTGAAATATTCACCTCGATCAATGCAGGGGCCTCCTTTGACTACAGTTTATGACAGACAATTAAAAAAAAAATGAGGCTAAGTTTCCAACATAAAGTCCTATACTCCAAAAAGAGAAACTAATGGGTTGTATGAATATAAAACTATTAGAAAACTAAAACTCAAATTCAAGATAACACTACCTGATCTGTTGCATGTTTCTCAGAAGACACCAATGAGAGCCGACCTTTAGTTAAAGGATCAGATTCTGGCACAGCAGTATCTCCAACCACCTTAGTAACTGTTTCAGTACTCGCAATCTTATTCACAATGTCCTCCAAGTCAAAAGGAAGATTCTCATCCAATTCTTTTATCTGCTACCAGAAAAAGAAGGTCAAAATCCATCAAGGTGGCCAAACAAAAGTTCTTTAACACATCTTTAGACTTTTAAGTAAATAGATAAGCAGCAGCAACTTTAATTAATGAACTAGAAAGCGAAAACAGGGAAGGGCAGCCTAAGAAAGTCGTCGAATGGTCCAGATATTCATTCCACTGAAGCAAAATCCATCTAATTCACCTCGCAAGTATGATGATGTGAACATATTAAACAAGGTTCAGAAAATCAAGCCTTGCACAAATGCCTAAAATGATTACACAAGATATTTCAACAACACAAAACAGACGGGATAGCAAAAATAGATTATACTCATCAGGCATGTGCACCAATAAACCAGAAAACAAACAATAATCACACTTCCTATTTCACATTTGCCAAAGGAAATGTAACAGAAAGATCCCTTGAGCTTTTCAACTAACAAGTACAGAGCATTATTCCGAACACAACAGTAAAGTTAGGAGGATCATTTATATGACTGTAATATTTGACAACCATTTATATTCAACTTAATTTCTTTCCGTATATCCAACTCATTCTATTGTTGGCACAAGATTGTGGGCGACTAAAGGAATTCCAACCAGTGAAAATATTGTGTTCCATCAACTTTCTAATGAAGACTAATTAACACGATCTGCTCTGTTAACAATGAAATAGATCCCACCAACACCAAGAATATCACACCACTCACTGCCGACTGTTGCAATAGTGTTGCTATACGTGTTATGTCAAATCCATGCAGTATTTAAAATCAGTATATCCATGACAATCACCGGCATTTGGTGCACAGAAGCATTTATTACCCTTAAAATGATATCGGGAATACAAGGCCACCGTGGACCACGTATTTGAACATAAGAGTAACGCTTCCGTTCCAAGTTATTGCATTGATTCCTCTTTATAATTTCATTTTCTTTTTTCATTTTTGGGGTGGGGGTGGGGGTGTCTTACTTTTAGAAGGCAAGTAAAATATAGGAAAGAGGGAATAAAAAGAAAAGTGAGAAAGAATAACCTTATCCAATAAATTCTTGATCTCCACGAGCCGAGAAACAACTGGATGATCACGGACTGGAAGCCCTTCAGCCTTGAGAAGAAGATAAAAGGTTATAGCTTGGCAATAGCACTGCAACAGAAGCTGCTTTACCTCTATGTAATGCATCCCTCCCTCCCTTGCATTCTCCTGTTCTCTAATCTTCAAAAGTACAGAAGGCAATTAATATAATAGATCCCACAACATAGAAGAGAAAAAATATTGCAAAGCAAGTCCAGCAAAAAATCTTGATGCGTGATCGATCAAACTACAAACGTGGTGGGCAATTAGAAGGGCTGGGACCAAAATATACAGGCTGTTAAAAAGGATGGAGGATCTTATCCTGCTATTCAAGTCACCACTCCAACTGTCTCCCATCCTATGATGCTCGGACTCGGGTACGAGTACATATCTAAGTGTCGAACCTTTTATTTTCGGGGATATGACTAAAAAGAGTCCAAATTTAGGAGACGGGTACGTGAGTACGTCTTTCAAACTTCAATTTTTGTACAAATCCAAGACGTCATTTTGAATAAACAGAAATCAATTATTGACAAAGAAGGAAATATATTGAAGGAGTTAACGAATAAAATAGAATTTTAGAATTTAGTTTTCAATTATGCACATTATTAAATGATATATAAAATAGCAAATAATGGACATAATCGCAATTTGGACTTGGTAGAAAACTAAGAAGCACTATATAGAACCTATTTTCATTTTATACAATCAAAATCCTAAACTACCAATATAGAGAATGAAAGAAGGAAAAAAATAAGAAAGAGAAGGGAAAACTTAATGTCACTACCTTTCTCCACCCTTTCGATGGAGACGCTAGGTGCGTAGAGAGCGGAAATGGGAAAGAAGAAACAGAGAAGAAAAAAAGGAAGAAGCGAAAACAATGAAGTGTCCGATTGAAAATTGGAGGATCCGACACATATCCCACACCCATACCCATGTCATGTCGTATCGTGTCCGACACGGGTACTCCGACTATTTTGAAGAGTCCGAGCTTCAGAGCTCCCATCTATTCTTTGGGTTAGAGAAGTCACAGTTTTTCTTTCCAAAACATTTATCATTCTTTTTTCATACAAAATATTGGTCATGGAATTTCAGGATGGAGGAGGAATCAAAGTTCACAACACCTTCCTAGATAATGTATCAAAATTTCTTTATATTACAGTTACAGAAGCTAATCCAGTTAAAGATTTAGATTAATGATGCTGTACAATGCTTCAAATAATTGCATTGAAACATATGGAAGTCCAGAAGAAGAACGACAGCCAGACATACCTTGTTTGTAGATTTAATATTAGTTTGGACCAGATAAAGCCAAATCATAGTAAAAACGTATATACCTTGTGTACAAGTGGATTAACTTTCTTTTCAAGTTGCTCGAGAGCATCATTGAGCTCGGGCAAAAGACCAACTAATTCTGGAGCAGATCTGTTAAACAAGTAAAACGAGTAGCCTGTGAAAAGTATCGAAACGAAAGAAAAATAATATTTAATAAAATTAGATTTTGATCCATATATTAAAACAAGCTAAACTTTCATGAAAGTATAATAGATCTTATCACATGATGAAGCAACATGGATATAGTTGGGCAATAAACAACTACTACATATTATTTCTTGCCAAACTTTATACACGAAGGGAAAAATATAAGACAAAAGAACTACATGATGGAAGTCTCATGCATATTCCAGTGACAAATTTTATCAGATATGGCACTATTGAGCACCATAACAACACAACGGGATTTAGCATTAATGTTATTCAATGAAATAAAGCACATGTTTTCCCGATTTCATTTTTTTTCCTGGATGTTTCCAAACAGGCTAAACTAAAGACGCTAAAGGAGCACTCAGGAAGAACCAAGCTGGTTTCAGTACCTAGCTAGACAACTAGAACTTTTTCGTGAATTAGGCTGCAGGTTCTAATTCAGACCAAGCTAGACATTTGATCAACCAATTTATTTGCCAAAAAAATAAATCAGTTTGTGGAAGTCAATATAACATGCCTGTTTCAATTCCTATGCATTGTTATTACTATGTCAATGTCAAGAAAATAATTTACTTGAATTTATGTGTTAAATTGCATATCAACTTAAAAAAAATGGATTTTTCATGTCAAAAAACAATTAAACTGAAACCAGCTTCTGTGAAAACTAACCTACCCTGTGTATTTTGGATCTGAAGCAATCACGCCACAGGGTTTCAAAACAGATGCTAAATATATATTGAACTCCCAACAATCACGCAAACAAGCAGATGAGTCACAAACATATAGAATTATATTAGTGGCTTAAGAAGATTGGAGCTAAGTTACCCCTACCCCAAGAAAAGCAAATTCCTCTCCTTTAGATCAACCTTTTGAGAGGAGTTATCATCCTATTTAGTTTTGGAGCGTAAAGATCAAAAGATTATGCATGTCCGGTAAATCATACAGGTTTCCAAGTCAAAATTCTAAATACTAGACAGAAAAAAAGAAAAGAAATGAAATCAACTTCAAGACTGAGAAGAAAGTTAATTATACATTGCACATCATTGTCCGAACAATCCAGAACATTTCCTTTTCAGTTCCAAATTTCACAGTCCATCCTTTTCAGACTTCCTAGTTCCATGAGGCTTTCGAAGGGATACCTTTCTATTCATCTTTTTCCTCAATTAAACAGAATACCCTATTCCATCACCTTAGTTCAGCTGATATAACTCAATATTAATATCAACAAACTGCTAAGATGTTCAGTTTTCAAGAAAATCCACTTACATATGGAAAACTATAAAAGAAGACAACCAAGGCACTGAAGAAGCAAGCTGACCTGTACACAGCATCCATTTGCTCTTCCTTCGTTAAAGCATTGAAGTCTTTCTTTACTATCTCATAATCGATGTCATCATTGATTTCTTTGTCAAGAGAAGCTTTTGATTTTGGCTTCCCTTTGTCCAATATTTCCTGAAATGGGAAAATGACGAAGCAATCAGTGAAACTATATTTCAAATCATCAGCTTCTGATTCAAAATGGAGATTATTAGGTATTTAATGCATATTTGTTACCTCAAATGTGGGCTCCCTGTCACTCTCATCTTGACTATAATCCTCAAGACCGAAATCTTCCATAGTTAATGCTTTTGCTCTTTTACTCTGCAATTTTAACACTTCTTTTTCCTCATCAGCAGCATCCTCGTCGTCACTTGATTGTGGCTTCAGGATAGGAGAAAAAATTTTAAAACACATCATGATACTCGTCATATGCTGCAAAATTCAGTATTAATAGTTGACAGACATATATTTATTCTAATGTCCCTAATGGCATACTGGACCGCTGTAGAACAAGTGTGGGGTGGAAACAATAGTTGGTCCGGTATTATTCTAACCATAGACAACTCATTCAGCTTCCTTGCTATTTTCCCAGCTAGTCTGAGATACCCTCCAGGGGGAAACGAAGATTTTGCGGATAAGCATCAACAAGATAAAGGAATTCATCATTTCCAGTCATATGAAAAGGATATTACAAGAGAAATCACAGAAAAGGGAAGCTTCAAGAAAGAAATCACTGGAGAGACACACTGAAATTTGTAAACAACATAATTTAAAAGGGAAATAGCGAACTTCATGGATATGTTCATGGAAATTCAAGAAAAACGAGAGTTAACAGGTATCTAATTGGGTAGTGGAAAGGAAGGAGAGGAAAATTTCCACAAGTTGCTTGATTGACTATCATCATCTAAAAACAGTAGAAAATAAATTTAGGAGAATTTCATGGATAGGGAAATAATTATTGTTCTGAATTTAATTCCACCAAGGGAGATTCCTAACGTAGGCATTGAAACTTTAATGTATGAAACAGGTAGAGGAAGGATTATAAAACTAGTCACAATATGATACTACATTATATATTATCTTTCAATGATATTGAAGCAATCATGTTAAACTGCTATCACTTATTGAAGGAGCATGTGTCCAATATCCTACTTAAAGGATTACTGTAGATGACCTTAAAATGATTTTAATGCCCCTTAAAACATTCTATCATATAAAGAAGATTAGAAACCTTCATCAAATTTAGCCCACGTTTGAGCTCCATTCTCTAAAAACTCATTCTTCCCCAAACTCATTGTCAACACACATTCTCCCAATAAAATAGATTTACACATAAAACTCAAAATTTTTCCCTACTTTTTAACCACATATTCTCCAAAAATCACCAGAATTTAAGATGAGAAACAATTCTCCATTTGAAGCAAATGGTTATCTATTAAGCGGAATAAATCTTATTTCAATTTCTTGTCCCAATCGTCCCCAGGAGGAATGTGTGCATCTAAAAGACCTTTAAACTCATTTTTCACCAATAAATTGGGGCTCAAACAGAGCTTAATAAAAGGAAAGGGATGCATATAAAGATTTAGCCATGATCTCATCTTTGCATCACTGCCATACCCAAGTTTGTGTAACAAAACTTCAATTTTTTATTATTTTTTTATTATTATTTTTTATTTTCGGAAGCACAACCAACTTTATCAGGAGTAGGAAGGTACAACACGAAGGGCCTTTTTTAGTGGCATTAGAAGCTAAGTTGTATAATCTCAGAAAAGGGTGCTAAAAGGCCAATATGATATGGTTTGTAAGAATGATTATTTGGATAATCAATCTTGAAAAAATAATTCAAAGTAGTTCTTGTTGAAAACTTTGTAAGTAGTAACATGATAAACAATGACTGTTTATTTATACTAACCAAACATCTCACTAAGTGTCAAAAATAGTTAATTTTCTTATCAAATCATCTAAAACAATCCAAACAGACAGAAAGGTGGCTATCAAAATTGGGCATGCAATCTTTGTCATGTCAAATTTTACAACTCTTGCCAAAATAGTTAAAATGATGAAGTGATAATTCAGATCTTAGCGATGAATAAAGGTGAAGAGAGTAAAAGCAGTAAAAAGGATCATCCAGTTTATTAGTTCCACACGATAAAAAATTGAAACATTGTTTTCCGGCATGATGAAGCAAAGCCTTCTTAACTTACATGTAGAGTTCTAGAGATCTTTTGTCCACATCAATTTGCCGGGATAAGAATAATACGATAATTTTGCACAATAAAAGAATGTTCAACAGCCGACATTGGAAAGAAAATTTACCTACTTCATCAATGCAACATGGGAGAAGAACAGAGTTGTATTTAAAATATTACCTCATAGTCAACATCAGCACCATACATGTCGTTCTTTCTACCCCAAACAGCCCTTTTTTCTTCCTCCTCTTCGGCATCGTCAAGCACTTCGTCTTCTACTCCACCAAACTTTGCCCGCAAATACTTTTGAGTTCTTGCAACTAATAAATATCAAAAGAATATGATGAGTACATGAAATTTCCATACAAAGAGTAATGACTTTGAAGACCTAAAAACAAACGAAAAAATAAATATGTTTTTTTTCCTATCTTGAAGAAATCATAAAAAGCATAACAGCCATCACACGTCTAGTGTTGTCATAAAAAAATGAAGCATGCTTGGATGATAAAAAAAAAAATTAGAAAAATAGGTAAGAAAAATGCACACAGCCATAACGAATTATCAAGAAAACAGCTAATATCAATTTCTCGAGACAAAACACAATTATCTAGTGGTGTCTCGGGGAATGGAAGATTTGATCAATGTATTGCACTGAACTAACCAGTAATTTGATAACTAGCCAAAATTTCATTAAGATTTAAAACTTACAAAATTTGGCGAAAGTTTAAAACCAAATCAACAACACCTCTGCTCGAGAAATTAAGCCTTATCTTTCATTACAAATAGCATTGAATAACAATAAGAAAACATTTAGAAAATTGAGCTCTCTATTACTTTTGGCTGCAAGGCCTGTAGGCTTGGCATCATCATCCTCGATGTCGTCATCACCATCACCATCACCATCATCCTCATCTTTATCTTCCTACAAAATAAGAAACCAAAAGGCAAGCAATAAGAATATAAATGACCAACAATGCCAGCAACAAAATTATAATCATTCACAGGAGCCTCCGAAACTTGCAGAAAATTGACTTAAAAGGAAGAAAAGGAAACACAAAAGTCGGTCATTCTCCTATGTTTATGCACCATTTAAGCTCATCCCAATCTTTCAAAAATACTACTAAATGAAAAACTTTAGATTAAATAGTAACATAAAGAAAAACCTCCAAGATTTATACTAATTACAAAAATCTTCCATTCAGAGTGGAGAATAATTATTCCTAATTAAATGAATGATCTACCCTTCCCATGACGGAAATAAATTATAACTTTTTAGTTTTTACTCAATGCAATAAGAGGCCAAGGGAAATAGAAATTAATATGACCTCAAAATCTAAAACGGGGATCTCGGCATCTTCATCGGACTCCTCCATATCGTCATTTATATCCAGTGGAACAATATCTCTCTGCTTGTGGACTACAACAGTAAAAAAAAAATCATAACACGTACACAAAAAAATCAGTATCATTAAATATATAATATATACAACATTGGGTCAAATAGAATAATAATACGAACACAGACGTACAGGCATCAATATCGTCGTTCATCATATCATCGTCATCGGAATTGAACTGAATTTCTTTTCTCTTGGGAGGGTAATTGTCTTCTTTCCTCTTGAATTTCCCTCCTCTCCTCCCCATTGTTAAGCCCTCTGTGTCCGTGTATCTGCGAGAAATGGAGACGCAAAAACCCTACGTAAAAGCCTTCACTTTTCGTTTTAGGTTTATGCTATTCTACGCGAATTTTTGATAGAAGGAAATTTTATTTATGGAAAATTAAGTATGGGGTTACCATCTTTTACTAAATTAACAATTAAGTCCTCTATTTAACTTTGAGGCCTTTAGGTCTCCAGTCTTTCGGAAACAAGCACAAAGATAATAGATGGATGTAAACTATCACTTATTGCGTGAAACTGTGTGCGTGGTTCAAATTTTCGGGGTAATTCGGTCAATCCATGTCCTACACCTTTGCCAAAGAGGCAAATTTGAATACTCTAAGAGTATCACCTATCATTGTGTAAAATAGATCGAAATCATAATTTAGATCTTTGAAAAAGTCGAAACCTTTTCAATGGAGAGATGCAAACAAAATGTTTATTGTATTTTTCGACATAAAATGTAAAAAAAGATGTAAATTTACATATTTTAATATTCATAAGAGGCAAAAGATGAATTTAGATATTTCCATTGAAGCAAAATTTGAATTTAAATCTATCGAGATGCAAAGAAGGGTGCAAAAGTGATTTTGAATATATCAATTTACACCACCATTGAAGATACTTTTACGCGCATCTTCGGTAATTCATAAACTAGTTAAATATACTTCTTATACAATAATATTAATAAATATTACTCAATTATTATTTACAATTCTGTAAAGTGAGATCCATAACTTATAATCAATTAAATTTTAGTATAGGCACTTATAAATAAGCTTAGTCAAACATAGCTTGCAATCTGCTTAAAATTTGACATGTACTTTAGCCCCAGTTTGAACCTCAATTTTTTGAATAGATTTTCTAAAAAAATAATTTTTTGAAAAATGTGTGGTTAAAAAGTGTGAAAAAATTTTGAATTTACATTCGAAAATATTTTTTTGGGAGAGCGTGTGGCTGAAAATGACTTTTAAATAATGGGGCTAAAACAAAGTCTTAAAAATTACTTTTTTTCACCCTGGACCCTCAGCTTTTGATTAAATTATATTTTCATCATGGTTATTATGAATCTCAATTATTATTATTATTATTATTTTTTCCGCATATTTCATTCCACATTTTGATTCAAGATAACTCTCGCATATGTCATTTTACCTTCCGATGCATGCTTGCAGTTTTAAGATTCAATAACACCTCTTTTGAGTATTTTCCCAACTCTGAAGATTTGAACCAAAATTTGAGCAGCGGCAACCATCAATTGTATGAAGTACAAGATAACGAATCGAGCACATAAAATAGAACTGCAGGCATCGTTATTGTCACTTGTTTTAGTTAAGGTTGGTAACGGTTCGGTTATGGATCGATTCGGTCAAAATCATAATCGCACTATCAATTTTTTGACTATACCATAACCGCACCATAACCACGTAAATCGATTCGGTTCGTATCTCGGTTCGGCACAATTCGGTTCGATTAATAACCACGAAAATAAATTATTTTTTATAGATTCATCCGTCAGATTGATATAAAACAATTTATGAAAAAAGTCAATGAAAACAAAAACACAATATTCCAAATGAAAATGTCAATATTATCAAACAATATTTCAAACGAAAATGCAAACATTATCCCAATTTTCAATTGCAAAATACAAATTTAACAAAGAATATTATAAATATAACAATACTAAACTTTTCCTTCATTTTTAATTGTTATGCATCAAAGTTACTTAATTCATTCTTCCTCACAAGTCTTATTAGCATAGATCAACACTCAAAGTTGATTCCTATATAGTAAATAAGAAATGTAAGTAGAGAATACAACGATACTTCTTATTTCAAAATGGCATTAACTAACATTTAACTAAAAAAATGCACCTCTTCATCAGCTTTCTTCTCGCTAAACATTGCACAAGCTCTAGAGTATGATGAAGGAGTAGAATTTTCTACACACAATAGAAAAAATTAACAATAAAAGGACGCGTATACATAACAAATATAAAACAATAAATTCTACCATGAATATCAGTCCAAAGCCAATCTCGAGCACACATGAAAGCTTTTAGAGTTTTCGGGTGAAGCCTATTTCTATACGGACTCACAAATCTACCACTTGTACTAAACGCCGACTCTGATGCCATAGTAGATACTGGAATGGCTAATAAATCTCTTGCAACCTTCTGTAGAGTCAAATATTTTATTGAATTTGCTTTCTACCATATCAACAAGTCAAAACCATCCATCCTTAGCAATACTGGCTCGTCCAGAAAAATATCGAACTCTGTTTTTACATGATCAGCAGTAATAGAATGGCTAACAAATGTAACAAATTTTCGAAGACGATGACGACTTGGACAGTGGAGCCGTGTGTGAGTTTGTGGTTTGTGGAGAGTAGGGTTTGCATTTATATGCTGTCATACTAATGCTATTATTATGGGCTTATGGTAAGTGGGCTGGCTGGCTGAATCAGGTAGATATAATGGGGAAGGGGATTTTGTTTTGGATTGGATAGAAAAGTAGTGTAAGGCCAAATAATCAATTCAATTGTGTTTTTTTTCTCATTTTTTTAGCGGCTAATCGGTTCGACGACGTAAATACCATACCCACACAGCCACGAACCGGTTCATTAAAATCAAAACCATATCCGCCCCATTGTAGCATTGGTTCGATTTTTTCCGCCCCATTCGGTTCGGTTAACACCGCAATTTTCGATTTTGACGGTTCAAATTATCATCCATAATTTTAGTATTTTGATAAGACTTCTCGCTTCGAACAGCAAAATAGCTAAATTTGGTTGAATTATTTAACTAATCAATAGTTGCTCCAAAAAACTTCATTTTTAACTCTGTAGGAATCATATCCCTATAGCAATTCTCTTTCAACCAAACTACACATCATATTCTCTTTAAAAACCTGCTTAAATATTTTACCTGTATATCTAAACAATCTCTATAATGGAGAACAAGATCTTATATTCTGAATCTACATCATCCTTATACTTACCATCACTAAAATGTCTTTTGTATAATTTGTTCTAATCTCATACTACTGAAATCAAAAGAAGAGGTTTCCCAGTCACTTTCTAGTTAATGTCCCGAAATTCTTTTAGCTGACCTATTTTACTGTTTTACTTTCCTTGGCAGATATTGTGTAGATGCTAAGGGAGCTCGACTCGCGGAGGAAGTTCCTTTTAGCTGTTTTTTAGTGAGTGTATTGCGAGGAAAGCCATTCGGGTTATTCTCTAGCCAAACTTCCAATAACAATTAAGGGATGTTCTGTTTACAAGGTATTACAATAAAGCATGTGATCTGTTATTAAGGAGGTGTTTGTTTCTCATTTTTGTAAAAATGAGAATGAAAAATATAGTCGTTATGGACCTCACACAAGAGATAGAAATTCAAATTTGGTAGCTTGATATAATGGATAATAGTCATATTTTTCATTTTAATAGGGGAAAGAATGGGAAACGAATAGAGGCTAAAGAAAGACTTAGCAGATCTACTCAATAAAGTTAACGGTTTTCCACTAAGTATATGCAAAAAAAAAATTACTGGTGTTATCATATTTGGAAAAAGAGTTTGGATATAATCACTACATTTAATATGTGCACTGGATACTAAAACTTCATAAAAACGCAATGGAATCACTTCAACGTTGAAGCTTAAGAGTTAAAATAGATATTGGTTTTAGTGCTCATATGGGTTCGTATATTAAAACTGATGATTGGACATCAGTTTATCACAGTGACTACCATGTCAAAAACGCATTTCTTAATTTGATGCTGTCATATACATAAGCCCCCGTTTGGCTCCTATTTTATAGAAATGAAAATGGGTGAAATAGTGTTTTTTAAGAAATGAGTGGTTGAAAAAAGGGAAATTTTTTTATTTACGTGTAATAGTATTTTATGGAAGATTGTGTAGTTGAAAATAAGAAAGAGAAAAATAAAATATAATGTAATGAGAATTAATGGGGGCCAAACAAGAGCTAAATTAATTGAAATTACAAAAGAATGAATTGCCAGAGAGAAGCACACGTATGAAGCTCACTTAATCGAAATTGCATTCCTTCCCAATATAATCCTTGGTAAGTTCTATCTACATCTTCTATCAACAGAAATCTTCACCGATCCCAGTTTATCTCCCAAATCCATCGCAAAACCTAGAATTTTTTTTTCCACTTAAAACATAGTCAAACAGAATTCGAAATATTTAACCACAAAAATAGAAATATTTTTGTCTTGAATGTAAGGAACATGGATAAGATTGAGAAGAAAAGCATTATCCATTATCCATTTATAATGAAATGTATACCCAACCATCAGGAATAATGTCTAAAGTTATCAATAAGTAGCCAACCTCAAACTTGCAATTTGTAGTGTCACATTCATTATGTTGTATCACAAGGATAAAACACAACAAAAGAGCATCAAACCTAAGATATTCTAAACATGAAAATATGCAATTCCTAATTTATTGTTTTCATTTTACTAAATATCACAAAGGAATTTTAAAGTCCCTTGTGTATAAACGTGTTAGCTTCTCAAGAAAATATTCTTTCATCGCTCTGAACTCATCAAGTGCTACTGGCTTAGTTTGCCAAATAAAACTCAAATTCAGCGCTTGTCTGGAGAAGATTATGAGTGGATTTTTATTACTTTTCCTACCTTTGCAAAGTGTGTTGAGGAAGCAGCCGCAATTTCAAAATCAATCCAGCCGCCACAATTGTTGAACAAATTGAAGTTCAAATATATTTTAATATTTGAATTACCGAAATTGCCCTTTAGTACTTCTTAAAATTTTGGGTTAGGGGGCATTATTTGTAAATCGGTCTGTAAAAGTTATGACAGCTTCCTTTTTGTCAAAAATTGCAGCTGCTTCCATAGGTCATCAATTGTGGCTGCATCTTTGGTTCAGTGTCCAACGATCGAAAAATTGCTAACAATTTTGGCGAGAGAGCTACCAGACAAGCGCTGAGACTTGGAGATCAAAACTCAAATGAAGGGAATAAAAATCAATTACCCAATTTACCCTCCGTGTCTAAGGTATTTGCTTACTCTCTGAATGACACAAATGTTCTTGGGATACTTTCCTGCACAAGGCTAGTTGTAGGCTTTGAGCTCACCATTTGGAGCATAGGTGCATCTCACAACACGTACAAAGCCATGCCCATTTATATAAAGGTTGAACCCCAATTTTGAGGGTCCCCATCGCCCCGTCCTTAGAGCTTTGTGAAGGAGGTAAATCGCGGGATGTGCCCCAACAGGTCAGGGAATAAGAGCTGCTTGTACACTGCGCCTACAAGGAGTCCAATTCCATGTTTCAGGAATCGAACCCCTACACTGCGACTGTCAGCAAGATATGAAATAACCTCACTCCTTTCCTTTGCACCACTAAGCTATGCCCCTAAGGGCGTCATGCCCATATATATAGTTTACATGGAATAAAGCATATATGGCTATCTAATGTTATGCCTCTGTTTGGGATTTTTTTTTTAATTCTTAAATTCTACTTTTTAAAATCAAAAATTAATTTTAATAACACATTTCGTATAACCCACAAGTACTACTCACTTATTAACCACTCATTAATTGAGAAGTAAATTTTAGCAACAAAAAATGGAACCCCAATAGAGGTCATGTGTATACCTTTTTTGATGTTTGGCCCCATTTTGTGGAAATAAAAATGAGCGGAATAGTGTTTTTTTGAAAATTGAGTGGTTGAAAAAGAATGAAAAGTTTTCAATTTACATGTAATAATATTTTATGAAAGATTGTGTGATGGAAAATAAAAGATAGAAAAATGAAATGTAATTGAATGAAAAATAATGGGGGCCAAACGGGAGCTTACAGTCTAGACATATTGACACAGTTTCTAGTCATATCTAGGAAATGAAATATTCGTTGAAGAATTACAGACATCATAACACAAACTGTACTCTATTTAATTCTTTTCAAACTTTTATCATTATACTCTATTTAATTCTCATATAAGTCTTAAAATAAATTAATGTGTACAACGGTGGATTAGCACCTGACGAGGCCCCGCGGCCGCCCGTACTAAATTTGTCGGAACTCAATTTTTTCTGCTATCAAAGTACTTATATTTCTAGATATATTTCTATGATTTCCTTTGATTCCTATTGCTTAGCTGGTTAGAGTACCATACAAATGAAAGGGAGTCTTGGCTTCGACTCTCACCTATATCCTTTTGCAATTATTTTAGTTTAATATTTTTCACCCTTTCGGCATAAATAGGCATAAAACCGGTGCGAATGGAAGATTCGAACTTGTGATCTCCATTGGAATCATGCAACACTTGACCACTATAGCTGTTGGTGAATGTTGACAATGCATCAAATAAAATTTGACTTTACAGTGACATTATTAAAATAGTCATTTTTTTTGTTAAACTGATATTATTAGCCAATCAAACCAAGAAAATAAATAATTGGACCATTTTGCAAACTTCAAATTGTTACTCGATAAACATTATTACGCTGGTAGATAACATACACCCACACTTACAATTCGAAACTACGATATAAGTAATTTCAATTCTTTGCTGTCATAATGTACTTGTCACAATATATTATAAAATTAAATCATCACCATATCTTTGGCAGAGAAAATAGCTTCTTGGCAAAAAAAGCAGGACCAAAAATAGATTTAGTGTGTGGACATCAAACTAAGAGGAATATGAATAAATGTAGAAATCTTCTTGTTTAAAATTCTCATGATCTTTCATTCTGGATCGATGTTATTCCTTTCGGTGTATCTATGCATTGTAATTGTGTGTTTAACTTATGGATGGAACAAGGGATTAAGGACAGAGACTTGACTTGCCGAGTCATTTTTAAGGATGTTTGTTGGAAGCATATATTTATACATGTGAACTTAGGTGGGTTTAATTGCTTTGTCCATTATGGCATTTGAAAAGATTCTTAGACCAAACCCCGTTTGATTCTCATTCCTCGACAACAAAAATGAAAAATATGATTGTTATCTATCACATCAAACCACCATGTTTGACCATGGTAATCTGATGGTAATCTAAGTGCAAAACATATGACAATGTTTCTCTTCACGAAAATTGTCGACTGTAATTGTGATATTATTTGCGTAAGTCATTAAAAAAATCATAAATAAAAAAGATTTTATTTATTTATTTAAGATTGCCGTGCTCAATTCTGACAACTTCACAAATAGGTTATTACTCTGACTATTTCAAAATCTGTTTGTTGTCTTTAACCTAAGTGGTATGAATTTACGGCATACCGTAATGTCTTTTACCTTGGAGTGGATTGTGGTTGTGGACAGATTTAAAGTTTTCTTTTCTTTAGATTTTTTTTTTCCAATATACTTTTCCAAACATGTCAGTAATAAATTTCATTATAGACATCTTTCTTATCAAACAGCATGTTTGTCTAAACCTAAAAGTAAATAAAGTTTATTTCCTAACATATTTTGATATGTTGCTTTTTTCTGTACTAATAGCAAAATTGTAACTGGTCCCAACCTATCAAGTAAGTGGCAGGATCTTCCTCTCTTTATATTACCTTAGGGTTAAGGCGATTATTTCATATTGATCGAAAATCTCAATTTAAGTAGAAAATTCTCTTTATTCCTCCAACGCGCTGTTGATCCGCCAGTTTCTCAATGCTAATGGATTGTGGTTATAACGAATGAACATTCCAACAGAGCGAAATCGAGGGAAGGGAGGATATCCAATTGTTTACTATATTGTTACTCTTGCTTCCGTCGAGATAAGGGGAGAAATGAATTTAGATATAATGCTCATTCAGAAGAATATAACTTTGCCTAGACAAGATATCCATTATTTGTAAGATGGAAGACCTGTTAATATGGTTTTCAACCCAATAGGAGTATTTGAGAAAAGCTTCCCGATTAATATCCTCATATTTCGATAAAAAAAACTTTATTTTTTAAATGGATTTAATCCTTTTCTATTTTTTTTGATAATGGTCAATTAAGATGAAACATTCTCTCTCTCTCTCTCTCTCTCTCTCTCTCTCTCTCTTTTTGGGGTAAAATGAGATCACTAATATGTTTATATTGGGTATTTGAAAGAAATAGATTAAGAAATATGTTTTTCTTTAAATCCATTGTTTCTCTTCGATAGTATGATCGATCATATCAATGCAGATGAAATAAATGGAACGAATGGATCGTACCGACTTGAAAAATGGAAAGACTTGCACAACTTATATGTTTCGTCACCTACTCATTTTTTAATACATCGGGAGCTAATGTCACTATTTTAGTAAAAATTAAATGAAAAATTTAAAGATGAAAGGTAACTGCCATGTACTTTCATTCTAAAATCTTATTGTTTTGGAATTTATCATTTGTAATTGTATCTTCAACTTATGAATAGATTATTGGAAGCAAATACATGTGAATTAGGTTGGAGGGTTTAAAAATTGGTGCTAGGTTTAATTTATCCAACAATATGACATTTGAAAATATTTTTTGACCAAGTCTCTTGTGTAATTCTCTTTGGAGCAAGACTTTTGTTGGATTATATGTTTTTGGACACTATGGTTAGATAACTGAATCCTATGTAAATTCTGGAATCTACTTGTTGATATTATTAGAGTAAAATATGGTTAGACGATATTGTACGCAACAATAGGCAATAGATAATATTTTATTAATTGTGCTGAGTAATGTTTTATCATATGGCATGAAATTATAGTTAAATTGTTATGTTTTTTGCTTTGCAATCTTATAACTACGTACTCATCAATATAACCTTAATGGTATAGAATTGATGAATAAATTCAACATAAATATTGAGTTTGGATAATGAGCAAACTTAGCATAAATAATTATAACAAATTTAACATTGTAAAAATCACGACTGAACAAAATATTTAGTGCAGAGTGATCATGACACACTTCTTTCTTTGATTAAAGAGCCTTTTTCGACTAATCCTAATCCTAAACCTAAGCCTAAAAGTAATTTTTTATTTTCAAACATAATTATATTACTTGTAATATAAAATATATTGCTTCGACCACATTTGGACCTTGCTTAATATTGGATGTTGCTTAATAAGGACCGTAATGATGTCGAATAATGCACCTTCTATATTGCTTTTGAGCACTATCAAACATTCTTTTATTTTGACAACATGAAAGAGATTACTTTTGATAGAAGCAAAATTTTTGAGTTTAGCCAAAACTTAACATGATAGATTCTTAACCTAGACTTAGACCAGAAAATATGTGGTTAAAAATGAAACTTGGCCTGCTTATAATCTCATAAAAGCTTTGCCAAACAGGGGCTTATTTATATTTTATACCAGTGTCCACTTGAAATTAAAAATGAAGTGTTTCATGATTGACAAAGTCATAAATTCAGTCACCAAAACGCAAGATTGACAAAGTCGTTTTCATCTTCAACTTGCACATTATAAATATCTGTGCACTCCATCACACCATTTCCACACCTCTCTACTTTATACTAAAAATGGTTTCCTTCTCTGCAAGCAAATATCTGCTATCAATTACATTGGCCATAATTCTTGCCGCAATATCCCCTCGCTGGGTTTCCGGCCAGAATTGCGGCTGCGTACCTTCTCAATGCTGCAGCCAACACGGTTATTGCGGCACGGGCAATGGCTACTGTGGCACAGGCTGCCGCAGCGGCCGTTGCTACGCGTCTTCTGTTTCTGATATTGTTACAGACTCATTCTTCAATGCCATTGCTAGGCAAGCTGGTGGAAACTGCCCAGGAAAGAGATTCTATACTAGAGCTGCTTTTCTTCAAGCTCTCCGTTCATATCCACAGTTCGGGACTACTGGCTCTGGCGATGATTCAAAGCGAGAGATTGCAGCTTTCTTTGCACATGTCACGCATGAAACTGGACGTAAGTTTTTTATTTTGTTGATGTTGTCTAATTTTATTTTGTTTTTGTTACCCTACCCACTGCATGTGTGCTTACCGTGAAAAATGATGTACTTGTGGAATTGTTATATATATATATATATATATATATATATATATATATATATATATATATATATATATATATATATATATATATATATAGAGAGAGAGAGAGAGAGAGAGAGAGAGAGAGAGAGAGAGAGAGTTTTGATACATTATTTGGAGTCGTCGTCCAAAATGCTGCTATCTTGTACTCATCTTTGATATTGTAACTTTTCTCCTTCTCTATCAGTGGTTTTCTCCCAACCACGTAAATACGTGTCTTCTTCTTAATTTTTCTATGAATTAAAATGTTACTACAAATTTTTCTGTGTAGACAATTTTACAGATGCTAAGATGGTAACATCCATATAACTGTTTTTATTTTTATTTTTCCAACATCCAATAAAATGCTGTCAAGTGAAATTCAATAACCATGTCTTGTATACATGTAGCATTGTTCTTTCTATGCTGCCTACTCTCGTTTTTTTATTTGACAATTCCTATGCAGATTTTTGCTATATAGAAGAGATAAACGGTCCTTCTAAAGACTACTGCGACGAGAACAACAAAGAGTATCCATGCGCACAGGGCAAGGGTTACTACGGCCGAGGTCCTATACAACTATCGTGGAACTTCAACTATGGGCCGGCCGGGAAAAGCATAGGCTTCGATGGTCTGACTAGTCCACAAATAGTAGCAACAAACAACGTTGTATCATTCAAAACTGGGTTGTGGTTTTGGGTGAATCATTGTCATGATATCATAACTTCCGGACAGGGTTTTGGGTCGACAATTCGTGCAGTTAATGGTGATCTTGAGTGCGATGGTGCAAATCCAAGCACTGTTAATGCTCGTGTGAAGTATTACAGGGAATATTGTGATAAACTTGGTGTCGATCCTGGCAATAATATTAGATGTTAGGAGTTGAGGAAATGATAAGTTTTTAGCTTGGTTGATGTTTGTTGGGCGTGTCAAACGTTGGTGAGACAAATTTTATTTGCGATTTTTGAGTTTTTGGGTGTACCAAATACGTTGTTAGTGTTTATGTTTGTCGGAATAAAATCTTGATGTTCGACTTTCTTTTTGTTGCTTGATTTATACTCTTGTTTAAGTCCCTCTTAACTAAGCTTTTTGAGATTATATGTTGGTGATTTTAAAAAGTAAATAAAAAATGTGGATCCAACAAAATGTATGATTAAAAGTAAAATCTGCCTAACTCATAATCTTAGAAAGCTGTATCAAACCAAGGCTAAATTTGACAAAAAGAAGTGTTTTTTTTAATGACGGGAGAACCTGCAGTCGCTACAACTCAAGTGCGCACTGGGTAAACTCTCGTACTGACGCAGATAAAAAGAAGTTTTCTTTTAAGAAAAGTGAACATTAGAGCTGAACAAAGTACTCTATTTATTTACACTATATTCATAACTATTATCTATTATTATACACAAATTTCATCAAACCTACTTGTACTCCCCTTTATAACTTGATTTATAAATTTGCCAGATGAAGGAAATATAGAATATACATATGTCCATTCGAAACACATTTCTTTAAATAAAGATTTCAATTTTCTTTCAAATGATAAATATTTCTCAAAGTAAGATCCTTTAATGGTTTATGAAACGAAGGCAATATAAAATAATTATTTCGATTTTCATTTTCAAATGATAAATATTTTCTTTTCGTGACCATGCCAAATGATTCGGAAATATTTTGTGCCCATCACATATAATATTGCAGCCTTCCCTCATTTTTTTTTTTTTTTTTTGGAACTTTCGCGACCTTTAGAAGATTAGCAAATATGTATGGAAATTGAATGCAAAAATATTTAATTAACTATTTGAACTATTATTTAAATGATTGTACAAATCATGCATTTCATTTTCACCTTGTGGAAACGTGATCATTTAGCATGAATTAAATACACTTGGCATTCTCCTGAATAATAACACATTTCTAATATGGCATTCTCCTCTAGTACTAGGTCTAGCTACTAACCGTCCAAGACAATATACACGGTATAGTTTATTTCTTTAATATTATAAAAATGAAAAAAAATAAAATCCCACAATGTGAATAACACACTATAAAGCAGTGTTCTAAAAGACGTAGTGCATAACGATGAGTTGATGTCAAGTAAAGGGCAATGTGAGATTAGGCGAGGCAAATGCTTCAAAAAGTGTTTTCATATTTTAATATTATTTTAAATTTTTAATCAATAAAAAAATTATTTAATAATTATAAATTATTTAATAATTATAAGTTTTAACTTAAAAGTGTAAAAAAAAAAAAAAAAAAACTAATAATGCGCTCCTTATGCACTCATTGGCGCTTTAGCTTCGCCTCGCATCCGTTGACCTACAAAATAAGGCACCAAGCAAAAGTGCTTGGCATCTTAGTCTTATCTCGGGCACGCTATTCAGAACACTGCTACAAAGTAGAACATAGTAGTGATTAATCTTGCGCTACCCTTCAAGTACCTCCACAAATGATAGAAGGATATTTAAAATTCAATATTTTCCAACGTAAATATGTATGTGTACGAAAATAGATTAATTATTTGAATAATTAATTGGTTATTAATAAGTTTTCAACTTTACCAAAACTAGAAATTATTAATTGGATATTCTATTCATCTACTAATTTTATTATTGTGCACCCAATAAATGCATGTGACGTATTTTGTCTCTATCTCATAGTCAAGTCGTATAATTTTGGTCAAAATTCGAAACTGCATGTCCTTTAAGTAATTAACAAATGCCAAATGTGAACCGAGAAGAAAAATGAATGCAAAAAATATTTAAATTTGGTTTTGTCATCATTTATTTAAATTCATCCTTTCTCAATCCCATTTCAAACATCTTTCGAATAAAATGATTTTACTGGTAACTTCAAAATTTTTTCCTATTTTTTAGCTACATATTTTTCAAATAAATTCATTTTTTCCGCAAAATATATTTTGAAAGAATCTCTACCTACAGAGGCTTCATTGTTACTCGTGTCACCAATAAAGAAAAAATAAATAAATAAAGTATGAATGAATGGAATAAGTGGAAAATAAAATAAAATAAAATAATAATAATAATAATAATAATAATAATAATAATAATAATAATAATAGAGATCTGGTAGCAGTAGGAATAAACAAATATTCTATGTTGTCATATGTTGCTCTCCAAATCATTTCATAACTTAGCTGACTAATAAATATAATTTTTACATTTATTTAGATAGCTTAAAGTGGACATTTGGAAATGCTTTTTGTGGAATTGATACTTAATTTTATTTGTATAGCATATTTTAGGAGAAACTTGATATTGAACGACTCTCGGAAATTAAAAGAACTTAAACCCTACATAGTATGGAATATGGGAGATGGAAGGGTAATATTGAAAAGATGAAGGACTTCATATGCAATTAGGAAGCAACCTCATTCAGGGATTCAATTGACAGGATTTTAACCTAATTCTAGAGACCAAATTGATGGTTCATCTTGTAATGTGGAGAATAGAGCTAGGAACAGAAATTACACAAAGTACTTGAAGATTTGTGACTCATGAATGATTGAAGGCCTTAAGCAAGGAAAAGTCGGAATCTTTTAAAAACTCCATTGAAGAATTTAAAAGAGGCGAAATTTGTCTTTAACCTTCTCTTTGCAACTTGATTTTTTGGGAGATAAATATTCAATTGATTTTGTGTTTTTATATTGTTATAATTATAGGTTAAACATTTTGTGCCTTGGATGATGATGTAAACTATTGAGTTCGAAAATGTACATTCAATGTGGTCAACAGATCTCGAGCTTACTTGCATCCATATAAACTCATTTCCTACACACTTGGACAAACCTTTAGTCTCCCGTGACCTTTTCTGATGGTAGAGAGGCGACCACGAACATTACGGCGATCAAGTCAGTATACAAAAAGAAATATATATTGAGTATGGAATGAGCTTTTAGGAACAAGCCATACAAGTGTATGAACATCGAGATTAAATATATGCATATAAAGAGCGAACTTACAATTTAGGAGTGAAAGTTGCATTACCATTGAGATAGCGTGACTCTGAGCTTTTATAGTAGCATTGCTAAAGTGATCGTTGGATGAAGAAGCACGTGGCTTCATCCTAATGTTCAAAGTGTCCCATCTTGGGAGTCACGTTATACATCATAAGACTGGTGGCATTTAATGCATTCTGAAAAGGTAGCCCCTCTATGGCTTAGGTCTATGTAACTTTGGGATGTAGGTTGACAAGAATTGATCTTATATTGTTGCAAGTAGTCACATCAATCATTTGTATAAGATCTTGTGCAGAGGATCTTGTGGGAGAAGTGGATATGAAAGATGTTCCTTGGTGCTTTGGAGGCTTCCATTTCAGTCATATGGGCTTCGACCTTTCGTATGACACTTTAGTTGAGGCGGTAGATCTCTTTTCTTGGATCGTTAGGAGACTTTCGCTTCGATAGTGCGCGTCCACTGACATAACGCTTCGACTAAAGCAGTGGATCACCTCTCTATGGTTGTTTTGCAGCAGGTGACGCCTTGCTTCAGCTATGAAGCTTCTGCTTACACACAACGCTTTGATTGAGGCGTCGTTTCATTATCTTTACCTATGACTTCGATTCAATTTTTTATGACTTGGAGTCTGAGTCTGGGCATTTTATGCTTGCTTGCTGGATCCCGATCACCTTGTCCATTGAGGGTTGTTCTCTTCATGGCACTTCGACGAAAGTGGTGCATCACTTTGGTTACCATATGTTGGGCTTCAGCTCAGCCAAAATTGGATAGTGATGCCACATAGAATTCTCTACAGCCTCATTAGAGAAGAAGCGTAACAATAGTCACTCAGGTGCATGGTATGAATATTTATAATGCGTGGACATTCGAGGTGAGTTGTGGAGTTCATTTTGAGTAGTTGCTCCACCCATTAAGATTATTTTTGACATAACACATAAACCTTAGTTTTCTGTTTTAATTCATGACTTCTTTTTTTTTTTTTAATTAACTTGTGTTTGTTGAATTGATAGCATGTTTTCAATTCACATTGAATTATTGATCACCTTTTGAATGTAAATGCGACTCATTTTGTTTTCTGGAGGTTCGAAATAAATTTAACTCATACTTGATAATCAACACAAGGTCATAGATTTTAGGGATAATTGATTATGCCTTAAGCAATCTATTTAGGTAATCTTGTTATTGAACTGCATTGCTAGATATTCGAATTTGGGATAGGGATATTTTGGATCACAAGTAGAAATATGTAACTCCACTTGGGAGATATTGTTAGACGGTATATGATTATCGATGACTCGATTGTCAAACTAAGTTAGTTGATGTTAAAAGATCTAAGATGATAAATAATGAGTACTAATGGTGCAGTCAAATTTTAGCATGTATTTTTGCATAAATCTCTTTTGGTCAATCTCATTCCCATTTAAATAGTGATAGTCTCAGCGAACATTCTATTGTGTGTTTACTCGTCTTTAAGCTCGAATTGACAAAACATAAGCTAGATTCAAAATTTTTGTGGGAAAGATACTCTTGACTTATTTTACACAATTACATTTTAATGAACACGCGATATCTTACCGGATTTGACCGAACAATGATTTTAAAAAATTAAATTCAATTGCTTGGCTCCTTTAAGTCTAGGTCCAGATGCCAATCTCTTGAGCCAAATTGACATTGAGCATTTTTCCTTCTCTCACATTGTTGGAGATTTAACTATGTGATTTGAACTTGAAAGTTGCTTTGACAAAATAATTGCTCCCTTGATTTTGATTTGACTAATGATAGCAACAAAAATTATGAAAATTATTAACAAAGTGGGCGCACTTATAGAATTCATCTTCTATAAACCCAAAATACCCTTCAATATTCTTTGATAGTTACAATGGTGAAAGGATTCATCAAAATTTTCATGGTTATCAATGGACTTAGTAGTTACTACTGAGAAATTTTTGAACGGAAAAGTGAGAGAGGAGTGATCATTTGGGAATATGTACCTTATATAATAGGTAGACGAAAATATCCTCATTACAATGGGTCACGTGCATTGCAAGTGAAGATTTGACGAAATGTTGGATGGTTTCCTTACATTGGTCTTGGCATGCAGCAACTTATGATAGTTTGCAGACCCATCTACGAAAAAATAAAGAATGGAGACCCAAGTCGAAGAGAAAGGGGATGTTTGGGAACCTAGGTGTGAATTCAGTGGCAGATTTAGACCACAGCCAACTAGGGCGGCCGCGCTAGCTAGATTTGCTGCAGAGAATTTTTTTTTATTGTTGATAATAGATAAAAATTTTAGATTATATATTTGATAATTCATATTAACAACAAACATCTTTGATAGCTTAGCTGGTTTGCACTTTCATTATTGAATTGGATGTCTTGTGTTCAAAACTCTTGAAGAGTAATATTTTTTTATAATTTTCGTATTTCAACAATTTTTACCAAAACAAATGTACGGAAGGTGATTCGAAATTGCTATATTCCTTAAACATACGTCATACTTTACCATCATAACACTTGTTGATTTTTAGTACATAATGTAATGAAATAATAGATGTTCAATTTTACTGGTTTAATGTTAGTAGACACATTTTAATGGTGTTTTGTCCCTCTTCTCAATTTTCTTTTTCTTTTCTTTTCTTTTTTTCGCCTCTGATCAATTGATTTGAGAGTTTGGTCAATTAATGGTGGATGAATTTGTAGGAAAATTGGCCTTAGAAGATTAGCAAATATGTATGGAAATTGAACGCAAAAAATATTTAAATCACTATTTGAACTATTGTTTAAATGATGTACAAATCATGCATTTCATTGTCATCTTTTGGAAACTTGATTGTTTAGCATGAATTAGATAAACTTGACACGATTAATAAAATAAAATTCCATAAAAATAACACATTTCTAATACGAAATTCTCCTCTAGCACTAGGTCTAGCTACTAACCGTCCAAGACAATATAAATGGTATAGTTTATTATTTTTAATATCATAAAAATGGAAAAAAAAAAAATTCCCACGACGTAAATAACACACTAAAAAGTCGAACACCATAGTGATTTGTTAAGACTTGAGGTCCATCTTAATAAGGTCAACCTTGTTAAGAGGAGTGTCACAATCCTTTATATATTGGTCATTGTTTCGGTATTTTACCGATGTGGGATTATATTCCCTTAACATGCCCCCGCAAGATGGTGGCTCTTTTGAACAGACCAATCTTGAAATCCGTGTGCTCATTTTTAGAGACTTAATCGGATCGAATCGTTCGTTGGAGCTTAATGGGCTCTGATACCATGTTAAGACTTGGGGTCCATCTTAATAAGGTCAACCTTGTTAAGAGGAGTATCCCAATCCTTTATATATTGGTCATTGTTTCGGTATTTTACCGATGTGGGATTATATTCCCTTAACAAGACTTGGGGTCCATCTTCTAAAAAGGTATTTTCCAACTTCAATGACCATTTCAAAAACTTTTTAAACTTCAATGACCTTTTTTGAAAGCGTCCCAATACTTAAGTGACCGTTACTGAAAGTTTTAAATTTCAGTGACCGTTTTGTAATTTTTCTGTAAGTTCAGTGACCGTTTATGAAATTAACCCAATGATAATTTATTTTATATTGGAAAAAAAAAAGAATTTGAAAAGTTAAAAAAAAAGAACACACAACTTTTTACCATTCACAAACCCTAAATTCTTATCCTTCTTCATTCATCATCAAGAAGACATTAATATAGGGTTCATCATCCATTTTTAAAGGTTAGCTATTAAAAATTGTTTATATTTTCATCTTATAGCTTACTATTTTAAATGTTAAATACAACATTGTGATATTTATTTAAAAATCTTGAAACTCTTATTCTTTGATTTGTTTGATTTTTGAAATATTTTTGAAGGGAAAAGATACCAACATGCTTTACAAAATGTGAAAAATTCCATATTTAATGAAGTATTGAATTATTCCTTATTTATTTTTGGGAAGATGTTGTGATGTTATAGTTGAGAATTGATTATCACCATTAATGTTTTTAATAATCTCTTCTAAGCTACCAAACACATGTTTTTGAAGTTTCCCGAGAAATTACGAAAGTTTAACTGTCGAATAATATTTTTGAAATCGTTGAGTTAGATATTTGAACTGTCAAATTCGACATTTACAAATTGTCGGGATAGACAATTTAACTGTCAAATTCAACACCTGAAAACTGTTGAAACCCTTGATTTTCCTTTTTGCTATTAAATGGGTTTAAATATTCGATAGTTCCACTTTTATGGTATTAAATGTCGACAAGGGATTGTGCAGAATTCTTATCTTTGCAATTCTAATATTTCAGGTATGAGTAATTATTTGAGAACCATTGACACGACATAAGCGATTCAGATACGAGTCTACGACATGATTCAGGAAATGCACTCTCTGTGATAGAGTTGGTCATAACCGGACCACATGAGTCAAACAGGCTCGATATTTGAAAATGGTAGGTGTTGTATGTTAAATGTTGCACCATGGCATTGTACATTCTGAAGTTATATTATCCATTTTCTTTTCATTATCGTTTACAAACGTTGTTGATCCTTATGTTCGCATAAATATTACAAATCCTTGTGTCGATGTATTGCACAACATCCCGACAGTTAAACTATCGGTCCCAACAGATATTTTCTATCATTCACGATAGAAGGTTGCAAATTAAGAAATTTCACTCCATAAAATAGTATGGTGTTTCCCAGCACATTCTCAGCTAATATTATTATTTTCAACTTACATTGTCATTATTGTTTCATTATCGTTTGCAGACAAATAAAGACATGTTTAAATTCACAAGAAAAATAGGGATTTATAGACAAAATATTGCATAATATTTCAACAGTTCATCTGTCGTTCTCGACAGTTAGTATGGAGTACGAAATTTAACTACACATAAGATGCATTAAAGATATGCTTCTGCTGAATGTTTGGTAAAAACGTTGCCAAAATCATTCCTCACAAAAAAAAGAGACTATACATAATTTAATACACAACCATGTACAATTATTGACCACTTCATTCATGGTCAAGGTTGGAACTTTCTGCTCTACCGTTTTTATCAGAATCATCTGAGCTAACGACAATTATCTCAAGAGATGGAACGTTCGCCAAACATTCATAATCCTCCGACTCAATCTTCGTACGGAATCATGACTTTAAACACCTCATCAAGCACACTGTTCGATGAGTGCGTAGCTTCAATTGCAACTTCGTCCAGGCTGGAAAATGGAATAGCAAAAATAGCTCTCCTACCATTTCAAGGGTTGGCTTCGTCAATGTCCGATTAAATTAAGATGAGAAATAATAGGGATGAACTGGGTATTGGCAGAGGCTCATTCGGTTGAACGGTTCATTGCTCCCATGGACGAACACATAATTTCGATATGCTCATGTTTAGTGAGATTGTTTGTGGATGTGAGTAATATAAAGGATCACAGAGCTTATGAAGTGTTTCAGTGCCTGCCCAAATGAAGTTATGCCATGCTATTTATAATCAATTTATTGGGGAGAATTAATTATTGTCATTTACTACATAACCACCAAGTCACAGTTGCAAATTGAATTTGGAAGACAATTGGTGTGATGGTTTAAGGTCTAAGTGTACCATTATCCCATAGAGTTTGTCCATAATTTATGAGATTTTGAATCTTAACTCATGTGTACATTTTCTGTTCAAGTTGTCTGCATGTAGTTGTTGGTATTCAATTTTCCTTACTACTGTTGTCTCTTGGTTGTAGTCTGGTCCTCAATTCTTACAAATCAGGTACCCTTGTTAATGGCATGAAATTGGATACTTTTGTGTTCTTTTAATTGAAATATCCAACAAATATGAGAAACGAGTGTCACAAACACGTATGGCAACAACATTAAGTAACATGGACATTCTATAACACTTAAAGACTCGTATTTAATAAGCTCCAAGTACACACAAATGCATCACACCTATCGGATCATCAACTTATATAGACTTTAAAATTGAAGTGACCATATCCTGATAATTACAACTTGCAAAACCAGGCATCATCCATTAACTAGGAACACATAAATTTGGTGATTTATTGCATTACAACATTCCAAGTAAAAACAAGTAGCCCAGCTTGAACACTGTGGATAACAACGCCAACATATGTAAAACATAGATACGAGGTAAAATATGTAAAAGAGTGTCCATGGGCCCTAGATTTAAATTTAAGTGCTGCGTCAAAATTTTGAAGTTAATCTAACAATAATTCCCTAGTATCCAAAATTCAGAAATTGCACCAACATAAAGATTATACATTAACGGAAAAAGGTTAGTCCATGCACCCCCAATTAGTATCCACACTTGTAATACATTCTCCATTGCATCTTTATACATGTAATAGTTGTTTAAATATGCAAGAAAATGCTTCCACCTGACAGCATATTTATAAATGTAAGCAGCAAATGCCTCACTTTCACAAGCCCATGCTTCACAATATGCTAAATCACATATAAACATTATAATTTAGCACCAGGATGAAGGAATCGGAGAATGGACCTATTCAGCGATTATGAATGGAAATCCGTAGAAGACTACAAACATTACAAGAAAGTGGTTGAGGATAACAGCATCTACAAATTTCTTGCTGGACTTAAATCAGAACTTGATGAGGTCAGAGGCCGAATAATTGGACTAAAACCCCTTCCCTGTATTGGTGAGGTATTCTCTGAAGTTCGAAGAGAAGAATCACATGGAAACGTCATGCTTGGAAGGAGAGCAATTGTTGGTCCCATGGATGACTCCTTTGAACAATCAACTTTGTCTATCTCTGAGATTAATACAAGGAGATCCAGCTTCAACTGACGACGTATAGATGATCGACCCCATGACTGGTGTGATCACTGCAAGCAGCCGTATCATATGAAGAACACTTGTTGGAATATCCATGGCAAACAAACAAACTGGAAAAGTAAAAAATCAGGGAGAAAATCTAGTCATATATACCTGTCAACACAAGAGACTGAGATAGGCACATTCAACAAAGAGCAACTGGATCAAATTCTCAAACTACTTACAACGAATTCAACATGTGGTACTCCTAATACCTTTATAGCTCAAACAGGTAGTAATCATAACATCAATTATGTTCTTTAACCTCAGTACCTTGGATTATAGATTCAAGTGCGAAAGACCATATGACCAGTTTTTCCCATCTATTTCATACATATTCACCTTGTCCTGGTAATGAAAAAGTAAGAATAATAGATTGTAGTTTCTCGGCAATTGCAGGAAAAGGCCATATTAAAATTTTAGAACTTATCAACCTGAAATATGTCCTCCATGTCCCTAAACTCACTTGTAATCTCTTATCTGTGAGTAAATTATCTATCGATTCGAATTGTCATGTTACCTTTTTTGATTTTCATCGCCTATTTCAGGATCGAAACTCGGGAAGGACGATTGGCAGTGCTAAAATGGTGAATGGTCTTTATTACTTCTATGATAATCTCTTTGAAAATAATAACTCATGGATTAAGTGGTACGAGTTCAACATTTGTCCGCGATGAAATTATGCTTTGGTAGCTTAGACTAGGACATCCTCGTTTTCCTTCTCTTAGACAATTATTTCCTACTTTATTCAAATATATAGATTGTTCATCTTTTCAATGTGAAAGTTGTTTATTAGCAAAAAATCATCATTCTACATACATTTCAAAACCTTACCGTGCATCAAAACCATTTTATTTAATTCATAGTGATTTTGGGGCCCATCTAAAATCAATACTGTATCCCGAAAAAGATGGTTTGACTTTTATTGATGATTACACACTCTTATGTTGGGTGTATCTAATGCATGCAAATTTTGATGGAATAAAATTGTTCAAAGATTTTTATACAATGATTGAAAATCAATTCCAAACAAAGCCCAGTATACTTCGATCAGATAATGGAACATAATATTTTAATGAATGCTTGGGAACATTTTTAGATGAAAAAGATATTTTACATTAGTCCACATATCATGATACGCTTAAAAAAATGGAATTGCTTAAAGAAAAAATAAACATTTGCCTGAAATTGCACGTGCAATTATGTTTTCCATGCATGCGCCTAAAAACCTATGGGGTGATGCCATTCTAATAGCATCCTATTTGATTAATCGACTACCTACACGTGTCTTGAACTATATAACATCCCAACATCTAGGATACATGCAAATCTTCCCATCAAAGTCTTTGGTTGTACTGTTTTTGTTCATATACTAAGCAAATTTTGTTCCAAACTTGATGCTCGAGCTGAAAAGTGTGTTTTTCTTGGCTATGTACCAAACAAAAGAGGATACAAGCATTACGACCATACAACAAAAAATTACATGTTAGCATGGATGTTTCCTTTTTGGAAAATCAACCACATTTTATCAAAAATTCCCTCCAAGGGGAGATAGAATCAAAAGAAAATTTTTGGATTATTGACAATCCACTATCTACTACAATTTTAAACCCTCATATCATCAGTGTCTCTTAACCAAAAATATTTGTTCAAGATTCTGAAAACAAAGACTTTACTTGTTCTCAGTTGCCAAATAGAGAAACATTAAGGACAGGGCGAGAAATACCACAATTAAACACTGAGTTACTGGTTTATACTCGAAGAAGAATGAAGAATAATAATTCAACTATCATACTAGCACGAGACCAGTCAGAATCATCGAGCAATGGTCCAGGTAATCTTACCTTCTCTCCTTCTGTACCGTTTAATAGTGTATCATCAAATCTTGATCTCCCTATAGCAGTCAAGAAAGGAGTAGAACATGCACCAATCATCCAACCGTAAAATTCATAGCCTATTCAAAACTATCCAATAACCATAAAGCTTTTACTTCTAAGATTTCCAAGAGATATTAAACAGGCACTAGATGATCCGAATTGGGATTTGGCAGTGGTAGAAGAGATGAATGCTCTTAAGAAGGGTGAAACTTGGAAAGTAGTTGATTTACCAAGAGATAAGAAGACTGTGGGATGTAAATGGGTGTTCATAGTTACGTGAAGAGTAGATGGTAGTATAGAGAGATACAAAGCAAGACTCGTGGCTAAAGAATTCACACAGACATACGAAATAAATTACCAAGAAACGTTTGCCCCAGTAGCCAAGATAAACTCAGTCCGAGTTTTACTATCCTTAGCAGCGAACTCCAGCTGGCCTTTACACTAGTTAGATATAAAAAATGCATTCTTAAATGGAGATTTGGAGGAACAGTTACTCATGTGCCTACCACGAGGTTTTGAAGCAAAGTTTGGCCAAGAAAAAGTTTGCAGATTAAAGAAGTCATTATATGGTCTTAAACAATCTCCTAGAGCGTGAGTTGAATGCTTTGGGACAACGGTAGAAAGTCATGGTTACTCTCAGAGTCAAGCTAATCACACTATGTTCTACAAGTTCTCAATAGAAGGTAAAGTTGCTATCCTAATCGTCTATGTAGATGACATTATCTTGACAGGTGATGACAGTGTTGAGTTGTTGAGACTAAAGAGAAACCTTGCCGATGATTTTGAGATCAAAGACTTGGACCGATTGAAGTATTTCCTCGGTATGGAGTTTGCTAGATCAAAAGCACGGATATTTGTTAGTCAACGGAAGTACCTATTGGATCTACTTCATGAAACAGGGTTACTTGGCTGCAAACCTGCTGAAACAACATGTGAACCAAATGTGAAGCTACAAACTGCTAAAGTCGAGGATGTGATAGACAAAGAAAAATATCGAGATTAGTTGGGAGATTCATTTATTTGTCACACATTGGGCTGGATATAGCGTTTACAGTGAGTTTGGTTAGCCAATTCATGCACTCACTGGCCCAGAACACTTTGAAGCTACTTACAGAATCCTAAGGTATTTGAAGGGAACTCTTGGAAAGGGCATACTATATCGAGGACGTGGACATCAACGAGTGAAAATCTACACCAATGTGGATTCGGCTGAAAATATAATAGACAAAAGATCAACTTCAGGTTATTGTACATTTGTTGGTGGAAATCTTGTCATATGGCGTAGTAAAAAACAATATGTAGTGGCGAGAAGTAGTGCAAAAGTTGAATACAAATTCGTTGCTCAAGGTGTTTGTGAAGTCATGTGGATTAGAAAACTACTAGAAGAATTGAAGGTTTCCAACTCCTTACCAATAAAGGTCTACTGTGACAACAAAGTAGCCATTGCAATCACCCACAATCCCATTCTTCATGACAGGACGAAACATGTGGAAGTTGACAAACACTTCATCAAAGAAAAAAATTGAGAGTGGTCTAGTTTGCATGCCATACGTTCCAACTAATGATCAAGTTGTAGATATACTTACAAAAGGATTACCAAAGAAGAGATTCGATATCTTAGTTGGCAAGCTGACAATGGAAAATATTTTCAAGCCAGCTTCAGCGGGAGTGTTGAAAGAATCTTTGGTGTAAATAGATAAATTAGCTAAAGTTGGTAATATTATAAAAAAATTTTTTTTGATTGTTAGGTTAGTATATCGTTATTTATAGACAACAATATTCTTAATTACTAGGTTAGGAATCTTCCTATTTTAGACAGTAATTTCATCCTATAAAACTATTGTAATTTACATTATTCGTACATTATTCGAATACACAAATATACACAGATTCCTTGTCAATTCTATAGTTGACATGGAAGTCGATTCCTCCTCCACATAATCTCATTAAGATTTCATCCACAACACACACATTCTTGCTCTTAACAAGACGTAGGTGACGAGCCTAAATGAAATTTCAGCACAAATTTAATGACTGAAGCAAGCATTTTTAATTTGACAAGGTAGATAAACCATTCAAACGATAATGATGACCCCTGTCATTATCATAGCAAACATGAGTGCTCAAAGTGAAGGGTAAAAACATTCAGCACATCACTAACGTTATCAAGGTGCTTTTGCAATTAGAAATGCACTGCCTCATAATATAGTTCTACATTAGTAAATTTGATAATAATATATTTGAATTGCATCTGATCGCAAGCTTCTGGGGAATGATTCATGACAGTGGTGGCAGCCTTATCACACCATTGACGAAGACTATGTAAGTGATTACATTGTATGACATAACATTTTTTACAACGAAAGTAGGCACTACTAAATATAGACAAATTACTCTACAAACAATCAGGCATGAACATTGTCATTCACGTATTTTCTACAAATCTCACATAAAGTGAACTCCGATTTTTTTTAAGACAACAACATTCAAAACTCCATGTTCAATAATCATCCATGAAAAGAGGAAAAATGTAAAACAAATTGAATTTAGGTAAGCTTGACTTTATATTAAATAGTGTGACTACAATGAAAAAGAGTTGTTCAGGTCAGTACTAAAGAATAGAACTTTGTACTCATTATTCGTAAAAGCAGTGCATGTAGTGATTCATAATCTAAGACTCGCTTATTTCTTTACTCTCTTCCTCAATTTCCTGGTGTACGGAGTCCTGGTAGATATTGTAGGAACTCGAAGGTGTGTCGATCATCGTCTCTTTATTCATCTCAACATATAACTCAACTCATCTATCGAGATTCAACCATCTGTCGAGAATTACTACAGTGAACTGTCGGGAACTATGGTTCAGCACGATGCCATTTCTCTACTGAAGTGAATTGTCGGGAAATCTACTTTTGACCTCTAAGTAAATACATATTATTCAAGAGCTACTTACTCCATCTTCAAGCAGACAGAAGCTTTAAAACCACAGATATGTCAAGTATTTATCAAGATTTTCACCCAAATGCATAAGAAACACAATGTGAAAGATAAAGAGTACCACCATAACATATGGACTTGCAAGTGAAAGCAAGATTATTTCTTACTCCATATTCAAGCAAACATAAGCATTAAAACCACAAATATGTCAAATATTTTTCAAGATTTCCACCCAAATGCATAAGAGACATAATGTGAAATATATGTGTAACGCCAAATGACATATGGACTTGCAAGTGAAAGTAAGATTATTTCTTATTCCATATTCAAGCAGATAGAATCATTAAAACTATAGATATGTGAAGTACTTTTCAAGATTTTCATTGAAATGCATAAGAGACACAATGTTAAATATACGAGTAATGCCAAACAACATATGGACTTGCAAGTGAAAGCAAGATTATTTCCAATTTGAGTAGTAACAAGCACAATATTGTTTCGATTTCAAGCAATGTTCTACATTGTTGTTTTTTAAAGCGTAAAATGAACTTGAAAGCTGAGTTTAACAAATCAAACTGAAGGAGATCTCAATAACTGATTGAAAGTAATCATAATTATTTCCTACCTTAAGTTGAAAAGTTGAAGTACGTTCTTTGAAGTTTTATGGAGTAATTAAAATATAATAATTTCCTACTATAGCACGCTTTCTTCCCTATTGTAGACTTCAACCCCTCGTGTCAACATATAAGGCTGATGTCCCATCTTTACCACTCAAGGAAAGCCAACTACTGTAATTACTCTTACCAATTTTTTCAAACTCAATCATAGCAACTTATCCTCTTCTTTTTTATAAGAATGATCAAACCACGTAAATGATAACATACATATAAATTTTTTCTTTCAACAAGTCAATCATGGTAATATGGAAATCTTGACTTTATCCTTTTTTTCGGGAAGTTTCCTTCTTTTATTCTTCAAATGGAGTTCATATTCTGACCTAGGAAAAATTCTTACCAAAACTACGGCATATTTTCTTACGGTACAAGATAGACCTAATTCTAGATTTGTTAGTTACAGAAGTCCCAATGGTAAAAGTCAAAACACGAATATCACAAGATGTATAGTATTGTTAATCTTCCCTTACTAGTATATTAAGATTCTCTAAGTGTACTTATTTCCTAAATCTATTCAAGGAAATAGCCATATTAGTGCACATGTGAGAATTTGATTTTCAACGAATTGCCATAGGAAGAATTTTCTATCCAAAGTTAGCATGAATTGTTCAAAGAAAACTATAAGCAGGATTACATTTCAGTAATAGAAAATTAAATCATCACTTATTTCATATCATTTTTATGTTCATAACCTTTCAATCCCATCAATATCATCACTCCGCTTAATTTGCGTTTACTACCAAGTTAAAGTGTTTTGCTCGCACTTCGCGCCTGTATGTGCATTTTAGAAACTAATAAGGTCTTCAACTTAGTAATAGTAACACAAGTTAATTATACATAATTATAAAATTCTATTATGGTTTAGGCTTTATTATATGCAACTCCTTTGCCCAATATTACCTCTAACTTCTATATTGCTTCGACGATCTCTGTTCTCTATCCACTTCAAATTGAGAATCTAAAATTAGGGATTTCAAATTGCATACCCCGAAACCCAAATCACAATGAAAAAAATAAATATTTATAGAGGTTATCAATGTTACAGCTTATCTAACCAAAGATGAAAGGGAAGAATGTTGGACTAACAATTTATAGTGGTTTAATCAAAAAATCTATTCTACTAGGAGCGCTTTGGAAGATCCTCAGCCGCTATATGTCCAGTATCTCTTCATTGTCAAAAGCAACAACAAATATTTCCTCTTAGTGTTGAACGTGAATATAACCTTGCAACATTATCCTCTTCTATTTGTGACAAATTTAATGAAAAAATAAAGAAAAGGAAAGAAAAATGCAAAACAAAAGGGAAAAAAAAAAAGCAAACCATATGGAAAAGCGGTGGTCTTCATTGGCAGTCGACTAATTAACGATGGTCATTGTTGGATTGTGGATAATTCCGGATTGTGAAGCTGTAGATTCAAAGTTGAGAGATGGGACTGAGTTTAGGGTTGAGTGTTTGAATTGTATATTTGGTAGTATTTTTTTGGCTTTGTTTCTCTTTTGACCTCTTTTTTTCCCCCTTTTTTTGGTTCAATTTCATAATTCACTTATTTTTATGTGACATTTTTTCAGGTTTTTTGTACAATTTTTCTTATAGTCAAATCTCATTAAATAAAGGACATGTAAAATATTTAAATTATGTAGAGGGGCAAAAATGTTCCAAATTGACAATCTTACAAAGACTTTAAAAAAGTGACATTTTGTAAATACTATTGGGACGCACGTGCAAGGTACGTGCTATAGTGTAATTGGCCATGTAATAACGTAAATATAAATAAAAAAAATTTATGCGTTAAGCATTAGTTGCATCAAATTTAAGCATATGTTATTAAATGTTTTGAGGTAACAACATTGCAAAAAGGGTATATTGCCAAATGAAGAAAGGTTAAGATCAACAAAATGCATTTTAGCCTTAAGAAACAAATAAATCGAAATTTCAAGAATTGAGAAATAAAAAGGAAGCAATATATAACCTTCAGAAAGTAAGCTCCAAATCCAACAACACATAGTGGATTGATTTTGGTTTTACAATCTATATTTCGAATACCTTGCAGGGCATGCGAAACTTAAAAAAGCCAGTGGAAAGTGAGCAAAGCATTTGTTCAGGAAACAAGATGCGTTCACATGTGGATCTATTGGAACATGTAGTTTAACTTTAAGTAGTGGTTTTATTTTAGATTTGGAAAAGACATTTTATATTCCAAGTTTCTCCAGAAATTTGATTTCAGTTTTAAGACTTGTACCTTTAGGTTATTTCTTTAATTTTTCAGAATCAACTTTCAGTTTATTTTATAAATCTGATCTTGTTGGGATTGATACATTGTCTGATGGTCTTTTCTCTCTCAATTTGCAAAATAACACCACTTATAATGCTATGCATATTCACACTTGTATTAAACGATGTGTTATGAATGAGGATTCCTCTAAATTATGGCACCATAGATTGTGACATATCTCTATAGAGCGAATTAAGAGATTAGTAACTGATGGGGGTCCTTAATGCTCTTGATTTTACTGATATTGAAACTTGTGTAGACTGCATTAAGGGAAAGCAGACCAACAAGTCAAAGAAAGGTGCCAATAGGAGTTTGAACATATTAGAAATCATATATACTAATATATGTAGTCCAGGCATGGATTCACATGGTCAGAAATACTTTATCTCTTTCATAGATGACTACTCATGATACATATATCTCTACCTGCTTTATAACAAGAACGAAACATTAGATGCCTTTAAGATGTTTAAGGCTGAAGTAGAGAAACAATGTGGAAAGCAGATTAAGATTATGAGATCAGATAGAGGTGGAGAATATTATGATAAATACACAGAGGATAGACAAGTACATGTTTGTTTGCAAAGTTTTTTCAAGAGAATGAAATAGTTTCCCAATATACCATGCCTGGTTCACCAAACCAGAATGGTGTAGCAGAAAGAAGAAATAGAACATTACTAGACATAGTGCAGAGCATGCTTATTAGCTCAAATCTTCCTAGATCCTTGTGGACTGAAACATTGAAGACGACTGTATATATATTAAACCGATGTCCAACTAAGGCTATCCCAAAGACACCATATGGAAAGGTTGGAAATCGAGTTTGCGACATATACACGTTTGGGGATGTCCGTTTGAAGTAGGAGTTTATAATCCACAAGGGAAGAAACTAGACCCAAGGACTATCAATGGATATTTCATTGGATATGCCAAAAGGTCAAAAGGGTATAGATTCTATTATCCATCTCACAGTACTAGGATTGTGGAGTCAAGAAATGCGAAGTTTCTTGAAAATGACTTGATTAGTGAGAGCGAACAAATCAGGATCATAGTTTCTAAGAATGATCATTCAGGATCTCAACCTTCCACCTCAAGCAATAGATTGGTTATCGTTCATAGCACCTCTCAAGTACAAACTGGTATTGAACAACCAATCATTGTAGTTCTACAAGTTGCTGACAACATCTCAGTAGATCAAGTAATTCAAGAGTTCCCAAGGACTTTTGAACGACCGGTTGAACCACGTTCTTCTCAAGAAGATTATGGAACGACATTAAGAAGATCTACTAGAACAAAGAGATTAGCAATTTCTAGTGATTATATTGTATATCTATAAGAATCTGACTACAACATTGGAGCCGTAAATGATCCTAAGTCTTTTTCACAAAGAAAACAAAGTCAAAAAACCATTCTTCTGTCAATGACCTAGTGAATCTACCCCCAAGCAAACATAAAAAAGGAATAAATAATAGCAATATCAATTACAGCCATACAACCACCACCAAGGCAGATAAATCACCAGCACGAACAATTATCTACAAGAGAATAATGCCAATTTAAATCAGTGTCTAAATGCATTTAAATAGAAAAGTGAAGTAAAAATATGGGAAAAGAAAACCTGCAATGCCTCCTTGGCTGATTGCCTTGCAGTACCCGAAACTCTTACATTAGCATGGACAGATGCCTACACCCCCACATAACAAGTAATACCAGAATACAAGGACCCAAGAAGAAAAGCAGCCATAATAATATATTTGCTTTAAATTTATTTACTTGACAATGTGTATATATCTGCTTATTTATTTCTATTTGAGTACGACTCACAGAAAATTATGTAATTACATACATATAATTCATAAAAATCATAATGGACAACTTTGTAAGCTGATGACGATTCGTCTTTCTCAATTTCTTTGAGTCTTATCTTTTTAACACTTCTGATTCTTAAACTTTCCAGACTTCAGGACTCGATTTCCACCCAATGACACATTAGATTTCAATTGCTTGCATGCATTTGAATTGGGTTTAGGATGAAGTGAGGATTGTAAAAGTGCGTTTGATTTTTCATGCACTAGCCATGCTTTAAGCTATCAAACCAAAACCAAAAAAGAATTTGAGACAAAAAAAAAAGACCTTTTCTTTTGGAAAGAGATCTTGAATTTGGAGAGGAGTAAAGCTAAAATCTTGGAGAGAAAGATCGAATGAGACGTAGAAGAGTGTAGAATGGATGCTTTCGTGTTTCTCCAGATATTTTGTGTCTCTATGTAGATATAATATCATCTTTTTATGAGAAAGTGAAAAAACGAACTAAACAGGTTGCAAACAAGTTTAACGTGAAAACCAATGTAACAAAAATAAATAGTGAATCTCATACTCTCTTTTAAGAGAAGGAGTGATGATTAGTACACATTTCTCGTATGCACACAACCAGAAAACAGAAAATTGGGAGTAATTCTCCTAAGGCCTTAAAGAAAAGAAAACCATCCATGATTACTTAATGCACAAACTAACAAATTGCATTCAGATCATTTTCCCAGCAAATTTAGTTTGCAAATTACTCAATAATCATAAAAAAAAGAAGAAAAAAAAGAGCAAGACTACATAAATGGAAATCATTAAAAATATCAATGTACCTCTTGATGAGCAGATCTCCTGCAATGTTCAGTTTTTTTGGCTAATCTATTTTCTTGAGAACATACTTATATTTTTATTCCAACGGTATATGGTGATAAATCGAAATGTAGTCAGAATCTTTTAGTGGAAAGCAATGCAAGCTTCATTGAAGGGTAAATAGTATAAATATTAAAGTGAAAGATTAACAATATGATAAATAATCTTGAAACGTCAATGTGATGCTTTCTAGCATTCGCTCTAAAGTGTTTCTCCTTCATATTGAAAATCCAAAGAATACATGCTTCATCATCACCTCATGACCTGCACAAGAAAAATGAACAAATATATGACTCATATGTATCTTTCCATCTTCAAAAGTAAAAGAATAATGAAAAGGTAATCATTTATAGACGGCTAAACAGGTATAGATATAGTACACAAAAGCACAACACATACACACTCAAAATGCTACATAATTGATAGCCTCCCTGCAAGTGTAACAAGTGTCAACCATTTTTAACCAAGATTGGTTTTATCTTGAGTATTGACAGTTTTTATTGGATGTTAAAAACAAGAAAAGTGGAAATCATGAATCTCTGCAGTCTAACAATTAAATGTATAGCACAAAGCAAATATAGAGGAATAGAGAAGCATTCTTTTCTTTTCTAGCTTTACCTTACGAACATCTTTTGCATGTCGCACTATTTCAAAGAAAGAAAATCAATTTTATTCAGAACAACCCATGTGCTAATAACCTGAACTAAAATTGAAATATAGTAAAGTTAAAAATTGCATCTATTAAAGGTAGACCGTAGGCATAAAAGTGAGTGCAAAATTCAATGCCCAGTTTAGATCGACTAAAACCAATACATAGCCATTCAACTAGTTATCCCTCAGGGAATCTTTCCAATTAATACATGAGTCAAGAGACCATATTGACATCTAGAAAGGCGCAGATATTACTACAACTTACTCACCTGCTTGTCTTTATCAAATAGAGTGGACAGTTCAATATGTATTTGAGAAGCATGCATGGTAAATAATGACCCGAAAAAGGTTATAAATTCTCTACCACATAAACCACATTATCACCTTTTACTTCATCTACCTGCTGTAAGTGTTATGCCCTAGATCCAATCGATTTAAGTTGTAAACGCTTTTGATATATTTAATGCATTTGATTTTGGCGAGATCTATTATTTATTTAAGTTAATTTTGTAATAAATAATATTAAATAATAAAATCCGAAGATCCAATTTTTAGGTAATCTGTTAATCACAAGGAGTTGTGATTGTGAGATATAAATTACATATAATTGGATCTTGAATAAACCATGGTCGTAAGTAATAACGAGATACGGATATCGTTAATATAGTTAGACCATCACGTTTGGCATTTCTTACTTGTGAAGTAAGTAGCTGATCTCATGAGCTAAAGTGTGGTGACACTTAAATGAACACGTGAATGTTTTGTTATAGAACAAAACATTGGAGACCCGCTAAGAGATTCCACATGGATAACTATCTGAATGTCAGTGGCTAATCTCTAACGTTCGGTAGTGGAATTGGTCCTTTGACTTGAGGTCGTCATGGTACCTTATATGAGGACAGTCATACTTTGGCGGTGTTGGATGTTGCTCTGAAAGGGGCCGCTAATACGACATCGTTCGGGTACGTCAATAATCGTATGAAGGTTGTGATTGATCAATAAAGGATTCGTCACTCTTAGATAGTAGGAGATTATGATCTGCGTTTCATTCAATTAAGTCGATGATGAAATCCTTGGCTAAGGTATACTCGTAAGTCGAAAAGGAGTTTTCGATTTATATTGACTTAATAGTGGAGTGAAAGATATGATCAATGATCGAGATTGACACAATTCCATATCTCGTAATTGATCGGATCGTATTGACGAAGGGATAATAGTTTCATGGTAAACGAACGAATTTGGTTTTGTCATACCACGTGACATTTCCCGTCACATGTATTGCCTTGACACATTGCTAGATGTCAATCAGGGACGGCGAGTGTGAATTGACGATAAATTAAAAGGGTGTATTAATTTATCAATTTTGATTAGATCAAAATAATATTTCACGACGTTAGGCATCGTGGTCGGGAACCTAATGGGTCGCACACAAAAGAGAATTGGAAGATTGTAAATTGTCAATTGGTTAATTTAACAATCGTTGGATAAATTAATTAATTGAATTTGTTATTTATATTCCCGAATTAATTAATTAGATTAATTAATTCACGGACCGGGTTTAATTAATTGGATTAATTAAATATTGGACCGGACCGGGCCGGGTCCGTTTGGGTTTATATATATACATAGCTAGGGTTTGAGGTCCATAAGGTTTTCATTATTCTTGCTGGCACAAGAGAGAAACCCTAGCAGTTGTAGTCTATTCTCTGTGTGGATTTCATTGGAGGTTGGACAATTGGACAGCTGTGGGAGGCAGGTTCAAGCTGCTGGAAAGGAATAACGCGAAGGAGTTTACAAATTACAAGTAAAGGTATATTTCTTATCACAGTTTTTATCTAAATACAAAGCTGAATCCTGAATGGGAATTGAAATTTATTAAATTCTGCTGTGCATGTTTAAGTAAATTCCCTACACCTGCCATGCCAAATCACAAACTTCAGTTAATTTGCCAAATCAAAATAAATTATCTTAGCTGGGTTATACAACTAACAGTTATGTATACATGCTTAAGTTTTTTCCCCCTATATGATCAAGTAAACAATTCGACATGGGAAGTAACAAAAAATGAAGAAAATGTAAGATAAAAGCTCTGTGAAAAACTCATTGGAACAACGAAATCAACATGGCGAGAAATTAAATGAACTGAAAATAACAGCAGAGAAAAAAATCAATAAATAGGTCAATCTCGTTAAATTCAAATTAGAACTCTAGGAACTCTACTTCATACCTCCAGCCAAACAGAAGTGATCTCGCTTCCAGTAAAGAGGTATTGACCCAAAAAGATTATGTCTTCCTTCTTCACAGCCTGCAAAAGAGCTTAACTTAGCGTAGCATCTGATTAATTGCTTTAATAAACATATAGTGAATTCATGCAACTATAGAGCTAAACATCTGCTAAGAAGATTTCCATTGAATGTTAAATACCCTGACAAATATAAACATTGAAATTGATAGCTTTCAATGTCCGGTCAAATTAAGCGTTGAGTTTTACAAGAAAAATATGAAATGTGGGGCACTAACACGTATACCAATACAGGTAAGACATAGTCGGAAAGCTATATCCCGAGAAAATAAGTGGTAAATGACTACATGGGAGAGTTTATGCAATTATTTCAACATTATAAGGATGAAACATTTCTAGTGAAGTAGATACATGGCTGCTCTTTAACTTTTTTGATGATATTCACAAACTTTTATAAAGCAACAATAGCACTATTGTAATCAACCCCTTGCCATGTTATGTAACAAAGTAAACCAAAAAAAGAAAAAGAAAATATAAACCAGTTAATATAATTATGTTTAAGGCTGGAAGCATTTAAACAGTGGACAGTTCAGTAAAGTTGGTTTGTAAAATTTCAGAGAATGCTTCCTGGCCTTGATCGGGTGTTAGAATTCTGCCTTAAGTGTGATATAATTCTCAATCTTAATAACAACCTGAAACATAGGTGCCACTGTATCTAGCATCATAACCTAAAATAAGTTGATAACCAACTTGCAATCAGTTCAATCCAAAAAAAAAAAAAAAAAAAAAAAAAAAAAAAAAAAAAAAAAAAAAAACCCCTTTTTTTATTTTTTTTTATAAAAAAAAATAAAAAAAAAAAAAAAAAAAAAAAAAAAAAAGAAAAAAAAAATAATAATAGTCACCTGTTATCATGTTTGTTTATATCAAAACCTTTAATTTAATTTCGGGTTTATACTCATAATTATTGCAACCTTTACATATAAGAACCATCGAATTCTTCTTCTTCTTAACATAATGGAAGCAGCAAGATTCAATCATGACTTCATATTTTTAAGTTTCTCGATCTTCTTAGCAACCAACAGTATAAAATGTATATATAACAGCAGAAACAAATCCATAAAGCCCAAAATTTTTATTTCTCGTTCCACATAATTGGTAATATTGAAGACTACGTTTAGTAAATTTTTTATTTTTTTAATATTATAATCATTATTATTATTTTTTAATTACATACAATCAAACGATAGTGAAGATTTTTTTTTAAAAATCAAAATACATACACAAAAGAGCTTCTTAGTGCTCTTGATTGCAGCCTCCAAAATCTCCAGGGTTTCCGAATGATACTCCTCATCATGCCACAAAAAAATAAAATATAACCACTGCCCATTAAAAAAATAAGCAATGTCCCAAGATGGAAACAAATAAAATTGAAGGAAAGATTTGATTAAACTACCAGATATTCCAGCTTTAAGACAACCGAATATAGCCTTGACTGATCGGGAGCCATGGCCAAGTGTCTTTATGATTTTTGTCATTGTCGGAAAGAAACCTTGTACCGGAACACCCAATTACTCTCGAAGCTCCAAGAAGAAACCTTGTACAGGAACACCCAATTACTCTCGAAGCTCCAAAGCATCAATGCAAAAGTGGATTTGCAAGTAATATTGAAAAATTGCCTAGAAAATACTTACAGCTTTGGGTGGCTCAAGAATGGGGGCCAAGTTCATGCGTGAGAAGAGAAATGAGAGAGTGGGCTTGTGTGTGAAAAGACAAATTTGTGAAAATTTACGAGTGAGAAGAGAGAGTTCAACAAAAGAAATTTTTTAGGGTTTGTGAGTGAGTAATAAGAGAAATGATGGAGTGAGTTTGTGCGTGAGAAGATAGTAGGGAAGTAGGGAAAAAAACATTGGAATCGGGTTGGGATGAATGAACAGCTGATGGAACTCGAGATGAGAAACGGAAAATGAAAAAAGAAAAAAAAAAAAAAAAAGGAAGGGGCACGGATTCCTATGAATAGTGATGGCAATGGGATGGGTTCGGCCCTGTCCCGCCCTGTCTAAGGCGGCGGGGTCACGCCCCGTTTACTACCCCATAACTTTCTCTCCCCTCAAATTCACAATTTAAAAACGTTAACATCCAAATTAAATACTCTAAATAAACAATATCCGAAAATAAACAATTACAAATACAATTACATTGTAACTAAATTTCATTTCTTTTTCCAAAATTAAATTTGTTGTTTTCTCATTTTTATAACTTCATTTATCGACAGGTTCAGAGATTGTAGAAGATGGATCTTGAAAAATGAAAGAAATATTATACTCAATATCATCATAAATTCATAATAACGATGATTAAAATTTAAATTATGTAATAAATAAAATTATCTCCTCATCAAAATATGTAGATGACGCAAAATTCGCTATTAATAAAATAAAATAATTAGTAATAAGAAAATTCATAGAAGAAACAATATAAAAAGCAAATGTTTATATACATCGTATCGTGAATATCGGCCCATAACCGATCTTGAGCACACATTAAAGCCTCCAAAATTTTGGGGTGAAGTCTATTTCTGTGTGGATTAACAAATCAATCACTAGTACTGAAAGCAGATTCAGATGCCACAGTGGATACCGGGATGGCCAAAATATCTTTTGCAATTCGAGATAAAGTCGGATATTTGATTGAATTCACTTTCCACCATGTCAATATATCAAAATCATCCGACCGAGGCAATATAGGCTCATCCAAAAAAGTATCAAACTTGGTTTTCACACTACTAGGAGCTTCAACATTAGAAACAAATTTATAAAATTCCGCCATGTGATCTGTTTTATTGTTAGCACTGGACGTCTCGATTTGACAAGAAGTAGAAGACTGAGCTAAAAACTCACTTGAATCATTCTTTTTCTGATAATCGTGCACCAACTTGCCACAAACTTGATATATTTTGTCAATTTCACTTGCAGCGTTGTGATTAAAAATACGAGAATAATAAAACTTAACTAACATCATCTTATACCTCGGATCGAACACTGCTACTAAAGCCAAAACTCCATGAATATCGCTCCAATACTTATTAAACTTTTCCATCATACTGGTTGCCATCATTTGAACTTCCACATAAGGAGATTCAAGCCACTCATACAATGACAGTTTGATTTCACAAACATTAGTAAAGAAGAGATTAACAGTTGGATACTTTGTTCCTGAAAACAATTCAGTAATCTCAAAAAAAATCTTTAACTTCTCACATATTTCTTTTGCTAAATCCCAATCACCATCACTAGGGAAATATTTATATCGTGACTCCCTCTGTTTCAAACGCGGAAAAACATCCTTATAAATCAAAGTAGTACTAAGCATCAAATACGTCGAATTCCACCTTGTTTTACAATCAAGCACCAATTTTTTCTCATAATCAATTTTTAACTGACGTGCAAAGAGCTCAAATTTTTCAGATCTTTTTGGCGTGGCTGCCCAATAAGCAACACTATCACGAATTTTCTCAACACTACCACTAATAATGTCCAACTCATCCTTCACAATAAGATTTAATATATGTGCACAACACCTCATATAAAAAAATTCACCATTCAGTACAAGAGAACGAGTACAAAGTTGAATTAACACAATACTGATCATTGCATCATTTGTGGTGCAATTATTTACCGTCAAAGTTAGTAACTTATGATCAATATTCCAATCCATCAAGCTGCTTAATAGAGTTTCTGAAAGCACATTGGCAGTGTGTGGGCATGGCACATATATAAGCCTGAGTTCATTCAAGAACAAATTAAATCAACTAAAAGAATATCATTTTGGTAAATTGTGAGAACAAGTGAATGTAATGTTTTGCTATACCTCATGATTCGACTTTGTAATTTCCACGCATCATCTATGAAATGAGCAGCGATAACCATGAATCCTCTCTTTTGATTAGAAGAGGTCCACATGTCGGTAATGATCGAAATGCTACTCTCGATCTTCTCAAGTGCAATCATATTTTTGGCTCTCTTGAATTCATAGATTTTCAAAATGTCGCTCTTCAAAGTGTTGTGAGAAGGAACCTTAAACAATGGTTGTAGGTCGTGCAAGAACTCTCGAAATCCAATGTGATTAACCATAGACAACGGATACTCATGCAAAATCACCATTTTCGAAAGACTATATCTACACTTATCTGGATCGAAAGAGTAAGTACCCATTGTGACCTTGCCACCCGTAGCATCCTTTTTGAAATTTAATGTTGCTTGGTGAGTATTATAATGGAGTACACATCTCTTCAAATGATCATGCAAATGCTTTGTACCATTTTTTGTTTCACCCCCTAACTGTTTCTTGCAATGATTGTATATAGCCTTCTATTTCTCACCAATTTTCTGTCTTTTGTAGTGCTCCCACACAGTTGAAGTCAATTTCCTCTTTCCAAATGATATTTCTCCAATATCACGCTCCTCGTCACTTAGGTTTATTGTCCTTTCATCCACATTTGGTAACAGTTCAACTGGACTTTCTTGCAGGACATTGCTCTCTGGTACATTGGTTGGGCTATCTTCCTCACGTATTGGTCCTAATCCAATACTTCCAGCACTACTTGGGCAAGACATCTGTGCAAATAACAAATAGTAATGAGCATAATGTCATGATTCACAAATAACCTCATTTGCTGTATTTCCTAAACAAGAATAATTTTTCATCTTTCACAAACAATAATTCCTAGGTTAAGAAAATATTTAACTTGCCAAGGATATCAATCTTAAATAGAATGGACACCTATGTTTCTTAGTCTTGCAAAGTTAACTTTCTATTATATGTTTATAGAAGTCTATCTACTTAATATCAACCAAAGAAGATGATGCAGAGTCAAAAGAAATGGAAACTAAATACTTTCTTGAGTATTAGTTTCAAAAGATTAATTACTTCTAATGCTTATTCCGAAAGTTCCACCACTTCTTCTTCTTCTTCTTCTTCTTCTTCTTAATGTCACTTGGGGGCATATCTGAACAATAATAAATTATGATTTAATTTGATTAGGATGGACATAAAAGCAGAAAACTAATTAGTTATAGTTATTATCCCAGTTCGAAAATTTATTGCAGAATCTATGAAATTACCATAAACTGGTGGGTTTCATAAATTAGTGAATACGTAAGTTCAGTATAATGCACAATGTCAGGCAAAAAAACCTTGGTTTGTACAAAAGGCTGTGATGGTGGTATAATGAGATAATCAAGAATATATTCATCTATATGAAAAAGCATTCAGACATGTAGAAGATAGAATATGGAAGAAACAATTCCACATGTTAAAGAAACATACTTTTTGTGATGCAAAGAACCTATTTCCCATTGAATCTTAAATCAGTCATATGGAGAAAAGGAAATGTAGGGCTGTAGGCACAAGTTTGTTTAACTTAGTATTGGAATGAACAAAAGGCTGTGATGGTGGTATAATGAGATCATCAAGAATATATTCATATACATGAAAAAGCATCATTGGCTTGTACAAAAGAAACTCAAATATATGACTGCACAAGAAAAGACATAATTGAGGCTACAAATGAAATTATCTGAAACTGTGACAAGGGAGAAATGAAATTCAACACAAGCAAACATGAATAAGAAACTGGATCGTGTTTGCAGGGTTGAGAGTGATGTCTAAACTAGATAGAGTTCTGGTACTTAAATACACTAATTTCCTTTACAAGCTTCATCCGAACCATCCCAACCCACAAAAATAAAAATAAAGTAAATGATAAATAACTAAAGAACTTACAATTTGCAAATAGAAAACACTGGTTCTTACCGACCGGACTGGCAGTGGGAGTGTGCACAGATTTTGGAGTTTATTCAATATTGAGTCATTGACGAATCATCAATGAAGTTCCACACAACATATTATAAATGTAGCCATAAAATCTTAACCTTTAGAAGATACCTCTTTTTCTCCCACCAAAAATATATCTTGTGCACTTGAAAATACAAGTCGAACGAGGAAACTGAAAAATTAGGGCAATTGTTTGTGGGGCAATGGGGATTGGGGAAGTGGGGATTTTTGCCTTCGGTTCATTTGGCTTTGTCTGCCGTCTACGTACTGTGTTTGTGTAATACCTTAGAGCAAGTGTTTGTGTAATACTTTCTCTCTCTTTCATATATATATATTTTTTTTTTTACGGGACGCCCCGCGACCCGAGATGGGGCAGCACCCCCACCTCGTCCCGCCCCATCAACCCATCGGGGCGGGGACCCAACGGGGCAAGGCGAAGCGAGGCGGGACAAATTGCCATCACTACTTATGAATAGTGCCGGTGCAAACTCACTCTTTTAATATAGTATAAGTAGTGACAAATCCAAAAATTGACATTTAGTGTAATTTCCTTCTTTTTTTTTTCTGCACACAATAAATGCATGTGACGTATTTTGTCTCTATCTCAAAGTCAAGTCGTATACTTTTGGTCAAAATTTCAAACTGCATGGCCTTTAAATAATTAACAAATGCGAAATGTGACCCGAGAAGGAAAATGAATGCAAAAAATATTTAAATTTAGTTTGGTCATCATTTATTAAAATTCATTCTTTCTCAATCGCATTTCAAACAACTTTCGAATAAAATGATTCTACACGTAAATTCAATTTTTAAAAATTTTTTAACTACACATTTTTCAAATAAATTCACTTTTTCCCACAGTATATTTTGGAAAAATCTCTACCAAATAGATGCTTAATTAAGTATCTATACTGTTGGGAATCTACTTATACATGCACAGCGGAATTTAAAATATATTTCGATTCCCATCCAATAGATCTCATTGTGTTTGGTTAGGAATTGTGATAAGATTGTACCTTTTCCAGATCTGCAATCCTTTTGCTTTTCTTTTCGTTCCACAACTTTGATTCGCCACCACAGCTGTCCAATTGTCCAGCCTCCAACGGTGATCCACACAGAGAATTTGATTGCAGCCTCTAGGGTTTTCTCTTGTGCTAGCAAGAATAATGAAAACCTTAATGGACCTCAAACCCTAGTTATGTATTTATATAAACCCAAACAGGCTCGGCCCGGTCCGGTCCAATAATTAATTAATCCAATTAATTAAATCCGGTCCGTGAATTAATTAATCTAATTAATTAATTCGAAAATATAAATAACAAATCCAATT
>NC_036243.1:2832445-2876287 GCF_002742605.1 Olea europaea var. sylvestris | reverse complement strand
CTTATTATTTTGTAATTTGATTGAACACTTAAAAAAACCAATACCAATTTGTCCAAATGATTTTCATGATTAAAAATTGGAACTGAGTAATCTACATTTTTTACTCTAACCATGGACAAAACATTTTCATTTTCCCTAAGGTTGACTTTTATCTGAAGAAATATCCCTAAGGTAATCGAACAGGTACTTCTTCTTTTTTATTGTCGTAGATAGTTGTATTGTGGTCTCTACGTGCATTATTTACCCAAATGAATATTTTTAGCTTGGTTATAAAAATTTCTTAATATTAGAAAGTATAAATTACCAAAATGTTATCCATTAAACTATATTGTCTTATTCAATATTATGTGCATGAATATTGGCTATACTTGTGATTATATGCTTGTCAAATTTAATTCTTATTCATATATTATGTAAAATTTACAATTTTAATCTATTTTTACTCACTTATTATTCACACATTCTGTATGACTCATTATATTTTTACAAAAAGCTTTGACAAACTTGGACTTTTAGCAAGACTGATATAGGGCGAACACATTCAGTTAGGACATTTTTGATCTATTATAAAATTAAACCATTTAAAATGATTTAGAGAAATTTCAAATCAAATCAAATTAATTCACTTTCTAAATCAAACCAATTTTTGCAATTCGGTTTGGTTTACTTGGGAAAAAAGAAGTAATGCCTTTGAAACAAGTTATAACGTGAATATATTAGTCTAAAAGCTCAATAAAAAAACGTATAGATAGTGAATTCGGAAGCTATACACTAATACACATCATTTTGGCTTCTAATCAATTCATAGAAATTAGCAAAGAATTAAACAATTTGAAAGCTGGCACTTTGTGCATGAAAATGAAAGATGGAGAATGATCGAGAGCATTGAAATGCACTGGAAGGGGCTTCATGATTTTAAGAAAAGATTATTGTTAACAAATTAACTTCAAATAAATTAATATAACTTGGACTAATTTATAATATTCTCTTAGTAAATTTCTCATAAAAATACAATGAACAACTCATGGAAATAATTTGGCCAAATATGTGGAAGTCGCAATAACGGATGATTATTTCATTAAAAAAAAAAACAAACACAAGTCCATGTGAAAGAGTGAGCGGCCAGTAAGAGGCTGTCATGTGGCCAACCACTTAAAGAAACGCTTTTTCACTTGAAGAGTCGTGTTTAAAAGTTTTGAAAACATTTTCACACAATATTTTCCCAAAGGCCGAAAACGGGATAGAATATTTTGGGCTTCCTCAACAGTAGTTATCTGCAACAATTCATCCAACACATTTAGATGCAGATCCAATATTATGTAATTCCAAATCATATAACAGAAATTTATTGATATTGCTTTCTTCCAAGAATTTAGGGAAACAATATAATTTTTAGACACGAAGTTGAGATGGAATTTAGATAGAATAATTTCATTTGCAGTCACTCACTGTCGCAATCGTCCTACATGATATACATGTGGCGATTAACGATTTGATATATGGGGTAAAAAAAATATCACATTAATATATTAAAGTACAAATAGTCGTGTACGATGCTACGTAGGACGACTCCACAGTGAGTGACTATGAATAACATTACTCATTTAGATATACTGATTGCGAAATAAGTTTTGAATTTAGATATACCGATTGTGAAACGGGTTTTTGAATTATAGAAAAGTTGAAATTTGTGCTACAAAGGGCAAGGCTTAATGAGTTTTGGGGATCGATGGCTGTTTTTCGTCTGCAAAAATTGCTTAGCCCTCCCCCCCCACCCAACCCCCTTCCACACATGCATAGACATAGACAAGAAAGAGGCTCAAAAGATAACGAAGGCGATGATGGGACACTCCTTGACCACAACATTGACCCTTGCATCATGGGGATTTTATTTGAGTCCCCTCTATTCCAACAAAGAGCCGAATGTGTTGTAAATTGGAAGTGGCTTGACGAGAGGAAAAAAGGTGAAGAAAAAGGAATTATAGTAGTCCAACCTAGATGTTTTTTCCTGAAGGCATTCAAACATGGTGGGCATTGATTGAATGATAACGAGCCATGTTTTTAAGGGTCAATCCCAAGTTTTGCCCAAAAATTCAGAAGATTTGGGCGCTAAATATCGAAAGGTACAAGGTGTTGAAGGAGACACTTGATAACTCGTAAGTAATAGGTTCGTCAATTTCAAACTCAATTTGGTAAAGAAAAGGAACGAAAATGGAGAATCTTCATCGACTTCCCATATTTGTACTACGCACAATTTAGAATGAATTTTTTACATAAAGTGAATTTTTGTCGATATTTTAGTTACAAATTTTATAACTACAATTGACCTTTTTTTTTTTTTGGGGGTGTTGTTGGGGGTTTTGGGGGGGGGGGGGAATTATAACTACAATTGACTTTTTTGGGGGGCGGGGGGTGTTGTTGGGGGTTTTTTTACTTGTGAACAATTATTTCATATAATTGAATTTTTGTCTTATAAATGATTTTTTTGCTTATACGTAAGTTTTTATTTATAACGTAATTTTTTAATTTATAATCGAATTATTTAGTTAAAATAGTATTTTTACTCATAGGCAATTTTTTACATCTAAGTGGACTTACGTCTTATAAGTGACTTTTTACTAATAATTTTATTTTTAACTTATAAGTGAATTTTCTTCTCATTTAAGCATTTGTATAACATTTAAGTTATATAACATTTTTAGTTATAATTTACTTTTAAATTATGCTCAAGTTTTCAATTAAAAATGAATTTTTTCACAATTAAATATCTTCTTATAACTTGATTTTTTAGGTAAAATTTATTATTTTTTGCTTACAAATGAAATTCTTAAATACTCATCCTACATGACATTAATTTTGGAAGGTTGAATAAAGGGGAAAAAGAACCTCAATTTTATTTAATCAAGGCACTAACTATATGATTAGTGCTAGAACACTAGTTTAGGTGACTACACTTGACGGACTCAATTAAATTAATAATGTGATAATGTATTTAAGTGAATCTATCACTTAATGATATGTAGTTGAAATGTTTTTTAGCTATATATTTGGATATTTGTATTTTTTATTTTTTGAAAAATTTGGGAGTAGTTGCAATTTGTTCTTTATTTTTCTTTTCTTTATTTTTGTTTATTTAAAGATGAGGATATGCTTGCCATTTTACAGCTTTTAATTAAGAAAATTGATGAAAATAATAATTTTGTAATGAAATATAAAAATAAGGATGAAAATGTCAAAAAATGAAAGGTAGAGACGTTTTGCACAATAATAAAGAAAGGTAGAGATATTTTGTGATAATTACCTTTTTAATAATTTATTTTGACTCATTTGTATTTTTTTTAAAAGTTTGGACCGACTGCAATTTATTCTTTAACTTTTTTTTTTATTATTTTATTTAAATATGGGGTATATTTGTCATTTTACACGAGAAATTTGATGAAAAATAATGATTTTCGCAATAAAATGTGAAGATAAGGATAAAAATGTCAAAAAATGAAATATATGAACATTTTGCTCAATAACATTAAAAATTAAAGATGTTTTGTGCTAATTACCCTTGACAAAAATCATAGTCATCCATCGAATTTTCACACACATCAAAGACAACATCAGAATCTCACACAACCACAATCATCCAACCAATCACCACCTAACGAACCAACGATCACAAAACATCCACCTGTAATTAGAAAAAAAATGGAGGAAAACCCATCGGCAACGCCGTTGATATGTAGCGCTGGGTGCGTAGCGGCAACCTACGCCAACGCTATCACAATGCAGCCGCAGTAGGTGGTCAGTCATCGGATATCAATCCAAAATGGGAGATATAGAGAAAAACAAGAGATGTCGCTTCTGTAGAGACATTCCTTCTGCTGTGACATCATCATCATTGCAAAGATCTCCCAGTGCTATCGAGGTGGGCAGTTTATTGTCGGAGAAGAGATCAAAATATGGAAAAGTGAGAAAGAAACAAGAGAGAATGATTTGAGGGTGGATTGATTTAATTAGTAATATATTTATTTAATACAATATTAAATCTTAATTATTAGTTGAATTTTGAAATATGATTTATGAAATGCAAACTTTAAAAGTAGGATATTGTGTAATTTTCACTTTTTATTTTTTGCAATCCATTTTGTTGGACTGACTCGCAGTTTGAAAAAAAAAAAAAAATAATAGTAATAAATATTTTGTAGTACAATTGAAATAAAATAAAGCAACATGACCAGAATAACCGAGTTGTAATTTTTTCCTTACTCTTTAATTTAAAGATCATGGTAAATTCGTCGTTTTAATGGTGAAATTGGACAACACGGTTATCTTCCACAACATTTAGTTAACACGAGGGCGTATTATGCCGAAATGAAAGGATGAAATTGATTTACGCAAAACATGAAAGATATTAATGTTTTGTACTGATTACCATTTTATCAAAATGCATTTACATTTACATCACGGTATGGTTGTTGAGGATCCGCCAACAGAGCCAATGACCACATTGTATTTTCACCACCAAAAATTTATATCCTTCCAAAAATATGGCAAATGTTATACAAAATCAACAAATATTTTTCCTACGTCGAACCACAAAATTCTCAACAAGAAGAACATTTACATACAATGAAATCTTTCTATAGTCATATTGTTGGGACCAAACTCATTTTGTTACCATGGGAAGTTTATTACTTAATAAAGGAGTAATCACAAAAATTCCTATTTTAACTCAATTATTCTTATTGCAAGTGGTATAGAGGTAAAATATGCACTATATTATTACAATTAATTAAGAAAGGTTGTCAAGTTCAAGTATATACAAAATGAGAATATATATATAGACATAATTTCAAAAAACTGGTACGTGTATCTAGTAGAATAAAAATATGTAAAGTCATCTTAAAAGTCTAAAATTGTACACACTTTAATTTTGTTTTGTTTTTCAATGTTAATACAGTGCAATTCTCAATAAATTCAAGTGATACCTTTCCTTATTTCTGTAGCAAACCAACAATGTCACTTAGTGTTAATACACAAACTCAACCGACTAAAAATATTCACGTTAAGCAGTGCAAAATGAGAGAATCAAAGCCTAATTAGAAGCAAAAAGATCTTTTGAAGTGATTAAAAGATACCCATGATATAGTATCTCAAGCATCAATATCTAAAACACTCAAATAATCAAACAACCTCCTTCAAGAAGAAGTATTGTTGAGCACTAATGCAAAAGGTTCAAAGATTGTAAAATACTAATACTCTGCAATGGTGGCTAACATCCATAGATAACTCGTATGCCATCAAGAGAATGTCAATATGAGCGATGAATTGCTAAAGAGATGGGAAATATTTTTTCTATGGAAATTCTATCTTGAAATTACCTCTAAATTTTCACATGGATGATTTGAAAAGTTCAAGCAACAGCATGCTTTACATTCCTAACTTCATTTTGGAGACAGTGCTTCAGTAGATATAGGGAAAAATTAAAGCTATTTTGCTACCAATAAGAGAAAATTTAGGCAAATGGGATTGGAAGGACATTTAGAATATGAATGAAACTAACTTATTATATCATGTGAAAGCTTGGTAACTCTCTTGCAACAAAGCAGTTGGAGCACCGAATGCAAAATAAATAGAATATTACAATTGAATGGTGATGGTTATTGAAAAGTAACCTAGAACGCTTAGATATGCTAAAAAGTTCAGCTAATGCGATACAATGTCAAGTTCAAATTTTATGCGTTACCAAGTTTACGTTCTAGATTTCACTTTAACCAATTTGACCTTACGTGTGGAATTAATCTAACTAAAACAACAAGTCACTTTAATTAGTTGTCTAGATGATTATTCATACAAGTCAATTAACCTTTGTTGGAATACCACAGTTTGTATTATGGAAAACAATAAATAACAAACAATACGATGACGGAGAAACCCAACGTGCGTAAAATTTCGGGATCAAACCAGTTACCTCCACTATACCAATTCAACAAGTACAAGTTATACCAAACTCCGTACCCAATAAGACCCGCTATTCTAGTCTGACGACCTACTGCTGTAGATACTTCTAGCCTTTTGCTAGACTTCCTGATCTACCTCCTACAACCAATCTGCTGTCCACTACAACATCTTGGTCCTTAGCTGATTGTATCACCAAGTGGAACACCAAGAACTACCCGTTCTTGTGCCTGTAATTGTGCCCCAATTCACCTATCTCAATGCTCTAATGATAGAGTCCATTCCTCAATAGAATAAGGAAGCAAGGTGTTTTGGTTATGTAGATTCGATGTTTCCCCAAAACAATGGTTGTCGGATCACCAAATTGATGTAGATGGAATCTCCAATTAATTTCACCTTGGATCTCTTCAAAGATGTTATGAATATCTTTTGCAATGAAAGAATAATATAGCAACATTTCAAAATTCGTGCTAGGGCTTGGGTATTTATATTTGAAGGTGTTTAAGTGGTATGGGTCGAGTAAAACACTTCAAAAATGCGAACTGGGGGTTTTGCCGCATAGGAATGTCACTTGAGCTAGATACCAGCGAGAATCGAGCGAGAGGTATTCTGTTTTTTTCGGTCGAGCAAAATACCAGTGAGAATCAAGCGACAGTGAGTAGTCGTCAGTATTTTTCTCATAACTTTCTCTTCTGTTATCCAATTGAGGTGATTCAACTTGCGTCGGAAAGTAACTCAAGAGGCTACAATTTTTTAAAATAGTCTTGTCCAAATTCCAACGTTTTCTATGAGAAATATGTATTGTAAGTTACAACTGAAAATTCAGAACATAATTTGTGTGGCTCTTTGGTTTCCTTTAAACTTCCGATTGCATTCCAATGATCTTATGTGATCTTCTTGGAAATCTTGGACTCCTTCAATGACTTGAACACTAATTTACCTCATCTATACAAAATTGTACCCTAAGCCCTTGACTTTTACAAGAATATTCAATTGAGTCCATGACTTTTACAAACATACAATTACGCTCATTTTGTCTACAGAATTGTCAATCACACTTTCAGACCTAACAGTTATAACAACTTCCACTTTAGGTCGTCAATAAGTTTCTTAATTCAACATGCTTCAAGAATGTTAACCGTTATAACCGCAAGTGCAAATATCATTCAAATGCATGGATGGCATCCTTGTTTTTATGGAAACTTAAGTAGTTTGATAGCTACTTGGATTGATTGCTTAAAACAAATAGTTTTACCGCACATGGTAAAAAGGAGAATAATTCCCCACTTCATCATACAACTATTTTGGTCTTACCGCCAAATAACACTTCCAATATTATGCAGACATCATTAGAAACTTCAAAAGTTATTATCGTCAACACTTTAATCGCCTACTTTTGAAACGGAGAGGATTGTATCTTGAAATCGACAAATACAAGTGTCTTTTATGAAACTCTTAATGTAATAGTTTCTTTGTCAATTGATGTGAAGCCACATACAATTGTCAATTGTTTTAAGCATTGCAAAATTAGGACCCTGATGTTGATAAATTGTAAGTTACAAATGAAGTAGATAAGAAAAATCAGAGTCATTACAGAATTGAGTGAATAAATTCAATAACAAGTCATGTATACTTTAACTGAAGAAGAAATCAATATTGAATGAGATAATCTTGAGCATGAAAATTCTAAAATATTATTATGTTAAACTAGCTCATTCGTGATATGCACACGCAATGCAGCACTAACAGGCAAAATTTGAACTATATAAAGATTGTGATGTTAATATTTTAGCCTCAGTTTTCCCAAAATTGTTATGTAAGAGACACATTCTCTTCGACGTTATCTAGGATATAGCATTGCCACCAAGTCTATCAAAAAAATCCATAAATTAGTTAAGAAAAATTGACAGCAGAACTAGTTCATGAATCTGATACTTCTGCTTACTCTTGCATTAATACCGGATGCTTCCCCACCATAAGGACCTGTTGGCTTCCTATTTTTCGGCACCTGTCCTTTTCGACGCTCCTTTGCCCTTTGCTGTTTCAACTGAGACACAAATTGAAAGGGAATGGGGGTTAGTCTTCATTAGAAAATTTCAAATATTCCTAATAAATTCAAATTTTTGCATCAAATACCTTGTACTTCTTTCTGGGATTTTTAGTTACCTTCTTATGAGCACGAGTCAACCCCCTGTTCTTCTCCATCTAAGGAAATTGAAAGCAGAAGTACAGTTGAGACGATGATGAGAAAAAATATGGCAGATAAAAGTGAAAAGTAGAAAACTCTCGAGCTCTTCAATTAAATAATGTGCTTACCTAATAGGTAATCTGGCGCTTCCCATCGACAGTTTCTTCTAGTAAGGGTAAAAGTTTTGAGACTCTGTATAAGTCAGTCAGAATCAATATATGATAAACATTTCCTAACCAGTGGACATACCAAATTAATAGCAGAAGACATGAAACTAAAAAGATACAGTTATAAGTGCATGCACATTCTAATGAGCAAAAAAGGGCTTGAATCTAATAAATTAGCTGAAGCCAGAGTGACCCGGCTATGACTTTGTGACAAGGACTGTACTTTCCAACTCTCCTTAAAGGGAAATTTGGTACATAAGAATTGGACAGCATTGTCCATAATGCACAAAAACAGATTTTTATTGTCTTTAATTAATTCTATCTAGTATGGTCTAGTCTATCCAACATACCAAACATCCTATAAGTGCTTTTGCACATTTTAAATACCTCGAATACTTGTTAGCCTTCGCAGCATGTTGTCGTTCCACTTGTTTGTAGTATTACAAATCTGAATCTGCATCTCTCTCCAGGGGGACATCAGTATCTTCGTCACTTGAAAGAGCACCAGGCTCATCTTCAACGTCATTAACATATTTGATTCCAGCTCCAGCCAAAACTTGTAGCTCATGCTTTCTTTGCCGTTCTCCAATATCATCCCGTTTAGGTATATTGTCGTCACCATAAATGACCTAGCAAAAGAAATATAAATATAAATACCAAGCATATATTTAGACTTGAAATGATAAAAATGATGATTGATGTGTAAGCAAGAGAATTCAAAGTCTGGTATATGACATGAAATATGTTATTATAACATAATACTGTGTAGAAAAGAAAATCATCATATATTGCTGATCTCCTTTGCTGGATTTCAATGATATTCAAGACATATTTTGTAGTCAATGAGATTCACTACCATTAGGCTTATGAATGTGTTGGAACCAGTTTTTGTTGATTGGGTTATGTATCAGTGTTCTCCTTCAGATTAATACCCCTTTCTAGTTTCCATTGCAGAGGATTCCTCCCAGTTTCTGAATCCAAACAGCTGCCCATTCATTATTTTTTAGCTGTTCTTTGATCAATCGAGACTTATTTTTTAGTTGTTCTTTGATCATTCGAGACTTGGGTCCTTTCAGTACCATTCAATATCTGTAACCAGAAGACAATCATCTTCATTTTCCCATAACTTCATCTTAAAAGGGAACAAAGTAACCTCATATGGTGCTATAACATTTTTCCATGCATTAGTCGTGGAGAAATACTACATTACTGCACAAATGCATTTCTTATAGGCGGATAGTATAAACGAATAAAAACAAATTAAGATCCATACCTTCGATATATTCCTCTAAAGTCTCAGAAGCTGGGAAAGTTTACTTGGTCGAGATAGATTTGCCTCCCATTATTTGGTGGGAATTAAAACTAAAATTTTAATTTAAGTCAAAGTTAGCACTTAATTATAACCATATATCTCATGAGACCTACAACTTTTCAATCACACGTTTCATTACCTTCTATCAAAATCTACTAAAAATCTGATTTTAATTCTCATCAAATAGGAGCTTATATTTTATTAGGATAATTTTCATTATTGTGAGGTTAAGTTTTACACTATAAAAGGGAGTCAATTTTATAGGTTAATACAACAACTTAAAGTATTATCCTCCCTATAATATTATACTATATTCATGCTATTTTGGCAACTCGATGAGAGACTCGTTCTTTATCTCTTTATGACCGTGCTCATAGAAGGAAAACCAACTGTAACCCACATGAGTTTTATCTTGGAGTCATGCAGTGTCGAAAGTAGATGCACAAAGGGAAAGCAACACGACTTTAGGATAATGTTCTTAACATGATTCTCTAAAGTTTACTTTCTGATATTAGTTCACATAGAAAACCACCTCCGATGATGAGTAAGGTATATCACTACACGCCGATGCAAGGTCGTCGACCCCAGGTGGCGCTCTACCTCTACATGAGGCGTTCTACCTTTCGGGGGCTGTTCTACCTCTATGCGAGGCCACTGACCCCCCTGGGGCAGCTCTACCTCTACACGAGACTGTCGATCCCTCGGGGCACTCTGCTTCTATGCGAGGTTATCGACCGGCATGGAATTACCTATGCGGCTACCCCAATACTTAGTTACAAAATCTCTGATAAATTGACAAGGTTCAATGGCGATTATCATGGATAGGCGAGAAGTTAAAGACCCCCACTCAGAACGTGGGGATAGTGGGAGAGCCAATGTGGGACACGTGGCACCACGATTGTCCGACACTCACCCAGCTTCCAACAACTATAAATACTCCTGAGGATGACACAGGTATGAGAAAGAGCATTTTTCTCAGCCATCTGAATTACGTCCTTATTTTTCTCAACACCATAATTGATTATCACGTCGGAGATAAAATGGGGGAGAAAGCCACGCCATCACTTTTTAGGTTACACTCGTATGTCGGAGTGGCAGGAATGCCAAACGCTACCAGGTAGATAAGAAGGTATTGTTCCATCACCATTTCATTGGCGCTGTCTGCGGGAAATCTTCTTCCACTAAACACAAAAGCTATGTCAAGAAGATGAACAAGAAGTGATACAAGCTTAAGGGCAACAATCAGAATCAGTCGCTAGAGTCCCCGACCCCCTACCGCCACCGTAGTATATGACACAAAGCCAATTCAGTGCCCTGGAGACCTAGTTAGCCGCTATGATGACCCTTTTGCAAAATCAAACGTAGAGAATCACCCTCCCGCCGTCCATTCGGTAGAGACCGCGTTGCCATTCCAAGAGGTGTACATAGAAACACCACCTATCATCCAACCGGGGATTGCTGGCTCGAGGGCTCCAGGGATGACAGTCGTGCAGCCCGTGCTGCCCATGGCAGATCTGGAGCGGATGATGGAGGAGATCATGACGCAGAAGATAGATGATGCATTATCAAGGAGAAAGGACAAATGTAGGCAGATGATTTTAGAAGATGACCTGTTTGCGCCTGAAATCATGGCGGTCCCTCTACCCATGAGCTTTAACAACCTATGATAGAAGCTTATGACGGGGTCACAAATTCGCTTGACCATCTCTGACCCATGTTGATTTAATGAGGCTTTATGTTGCACCCGTTGTAGTGATGTGCTGGTCCTTCCCCCGACCATCAGGAGGGAAGCAAGAGATTAGGTGGCAACATTAGCCCCTCGGTCTATCCAAACGTTTGATGAACTTTCCAAGAGCTTTGTAGCCTACTTCCTCAATAGCAAAAGAAAGAGAAAGACGACCATTGGACTAATGCAGGTCGTCCAGGAGAAGGACTAGTCTTTGCAAGAATACCTATCTAGATTCAGCCGCGCAACCCTTGGAATAGAGGACCTTCAAATGTCTGCAGTGGTAACCGTGTTGATGAATGGAACTCAGAATCGGGCCTTTAAGATGTCACTTTCCAAGAATCTCCAAAGTCAATGCACAACCTATTGAAAAAGAGAGACAAATATGTTGATGCCGTGAAAGCGGAGAAAGGTCACAAAAAACCTCAGAGGGGATGGAAAATGGAGACTCACAAGCGAAAGGCAGGAGATGAGGTAAGGTTCGGCAACAAAAATAAGCCAAGAAGTGAGAAAATAGGTAAGGGGGCCATCCAAGACTAACAAATCAGGCAGAAACAGGAGGAGTCCAAGATGTTCACCCTTTTGAATACCCCGTGCGTGAAGCTATTGATGGAGATACGAGACATGAATGAGGTTGAATGGCCGAGGCCCATGGCAACCGGCAAGAGAAACTAGGGCAGATATTGTCATTTTCACAAGGATCACGGACATAATACTAAAGAGTGCCTGCAGCTGAAGGAGGAGATCGAGCGGCTCCTAAGACAGGCTCTTGGACAAATATGTGAAGAACAACCGCGGTAAACAAAAAGTGGAGAACCGTCCCTCGCCTAGGGTGGGAGTGATAAACATGATTATAGGGAGGATAGCAGGAGGCGGAGATTCAAATTCGATAAGGAAAAGCTACATGCATTTCCTTGGGATCTGTTCAATCCAAAAGAAAGCGATGTTTAGTCAGAACATCACTTTTGACGAGGAGGATTATGTAGGCATAGCACACCCCCATAATGATGCTTTGGTAATAGTAGGTGACATAGTTGATTTCGATGTCAAGAGAGTGCTAGTTGATGGAGGAAGCGCTGCAAATGTACTTACATGGGATTTTTTTGGGCTTAAAGATTTTTCCTAACAAGTTGAAAATAGTGACCACGCCTTACAGGGCTTTGGAGGGGCCACGGTAATTCTAGAGGGGAGTGTGGAGCTCCCTATCATGCTCGACACATACCCAACCACTGTGGTGATTGTGGCCAATTTTTTAGTTGTCAAAACTCCCATGACCTATATTGCGATCTATAGTCGGCCACTACTGAATGCAGCAGGAGCCATTCCCTCAACCTATCACCAGGTCATAAAATTCACAACCAGCAGGAGGGTCGGGATGTGCGAAAGGACCAACAAGCATCCAGAAAATGTTATGTCGACAGTATATCAGTCAAGAGAGCACCATCGGTCATGATGTTGGAGGTTAAACCTCCAAAAGGACGGATCGAGCCACTTGAAATGGTTGAAAAGATCTCCATATCAGAAGGACGAGAGTTTAGCGTTGGGATCGATTTAGGATCTGACGAAAAGGAAAAGTTTGTAAGATGCTTGCAGACAACCTAGATGTTTTCGCATGGAGTCTGAACGACATTACTGGGATCAACCCAGCAATCGCTCAACATCACCTCAACGTCTTACCTAGAGCCAAACCAGTGAAGCAGAAGAAAGGACCCTCGCCCTCAAAAGGTAGGAAGTAGCAAAAGCGGAGGTGGAAAAGCTACTACAAGCCGGTTTCATCCAGGAGGTGCAGTACTCTGAGTGGCTGGCCAACATTGTGCTAGTAGAGAAGTTAAACGAAAAATGGCGCATGTGTGTAGGTTACTCCGGGCTAAATAAAGCATGCCCAAATGACTCGTACTCACTCCCCCGAATAGACCACCTGGTTGACGCCACATCGGGTCATAAAAGGCTTAGTTTCCTAGACACATTTTTCGGGTATCATCAAATCTCTATGGCTGAGTTTGACCAGGAGAAGACGTTATTTATCACAAATTATGGAACCTATTCCTACACGGCCATGTCGTTCGGCCTAAAAAACGTAGGAGCAACCTACTAAAAGACAGTGAATAGGGTCTTTCGGGAGTTGATTGGGAATGTTATAAAAGCCTACGTCGATGACATGGTGGTAAAAAGTGTAAAGGCCATCGACCATGTGGCCTATCTACAGAAAGTAGCCTGACAGAATAACTTGAAGTTCAGCCCGAAGAAATGTGTTTTTGGCACTGCCGACGAAAAGTTTCTAGGCTTCATGATCACCCAAAGAGGTTTTGAGGTGAACCCTGACAAAATACAAGCGATACTAGAGATGAAGAGCCCCACTAGTAAGAGGGAGGTCCAGAGTTAGATCCGATGGAAAGGAGCCAGACGACGGAGACTGTCAAAAGGCTCTAAAAGACCTCTCCAGAATACGTGATCATCTGAGCGCTAAAGTTCTGATCAAGAGGACGGCTGAAAGGGTGAGTGGCGACACTTAATCGTTTTATGAGTCAAGCAGCGAATAAGTACTACCATTTCTTTAAAGCCATAAGGGGCTCCAAAAATTTCGAGTAGACTCAAGAGTGTGAAGAATCGCTGGAATCCTTGAAGAGGTCACTACAGCAGCCTCCTATCCTGACCAGCCCATGCCTGAGGGACGTACTATATCTTTACCTCACGGTGTCACCACGGGCAGTCAGCGCGGTTCTTGTAAAAGAATTCCCAAAGGCACAAAAATCGGTCTACTACGTTAGTCAAGTCCTCAAAGGCACAGAGGCAAGATACATTCTGGCCGAACAACTGGTGCTCGTGTTGATTGTTGTAGCTAGGAAGCTAAGACCTTACTTTCAGTCCCATAAGGTGCAAGTAATGACTGACCAACCCATCAAGCAGATCATAGATCGATAGGAAGCATCCGGAAGGCTGCAGAAATGGGCAATTGAAATAAGTGAATTTGACATTGAATTTAGGCCCAGAACGGTCATCAAAGCACAAGCTCTGGCAAACTTCATTGCTGAGCTCACCATCCCAACAGAGCCCCCAGAAGGGCAAAAGGTAAATTGGAAAGTATTTGTAGACGGTTCCTCGAATGTAGAGGGATCAGGAGCAAGGATCATACTGATTGGGCCGGACTCCGAAGAATTGGAATAATCATTGTACTTCAAGTTCCTTGCTACTAATAACGACACCGAGTATGAAGCAGCAATCATAGGCCGAGGTCTGACAGCTAGGTTGGGGGTGTCTTCAGTAAAGGTATGCAGTGACTTGCAGCTAATAGTTGGGCTGGCGTCGGGGGAGTATGAAGCAAAAGATGAATGTAATGGATCAACAAAGAGGGTTCACAAGATTTAAGGTGACGAAGGTCCCACAAAAAGATAATGAGTGGGCAGACGCATTGGCAAAGTTCGCGTTGGCCAACCCAAGAAACTTACAACAAACAGCAAACATGTAAGTCCTACAACAACCCAGCATTCAGCGCTGGGCTAAGGTGAAAAATATTGAGCATGAGGAAAGTTGGATGGATCTATTATCTCACAAAAGATAAAGTGTCAGAAGACCCCCTTGAGAGGAGGAGGTTTAGAACTCGAGCAGCTTCGTTTACCATCATCGATGGATAGCTCTACAAGTGGGATTTTACAATGCCATATCTGAAGTGCATACAACCCATTGAAGTCAAAGATGTACTGTTTAAGATACATGATGGGACCTGCGGTAACCACTAAGGGCAACATCCATTGCGTTCAAAATTCTACAACAATGTTACTATTAGCCAACTATGAAAGAGGACGCCAAAGAGTTAGTATGAAAATGTGACACATGCCAACATTACGAAAATTTAATCCATGTCTCAGCTGAATAGCAGGCAACCATCTTTGGGGTATACCCATTTTTCAGTGGGGAATGAACATTTTAGGACATCTGCCTAAGGCCAAATGGCAGAGAAAGTATTTGTTGGTTGCCATCGACTACTTCACTAAGTGGGTGAAGGCGGAGCCATTGGTAACCATCACGATAGCAAAAATACAAGGCTTTGTATGGGAAAATATAATATGCCGAATCGAGATACCCAGGGTCGTGACAGATTACGGTAGACAAATTGATATCATAGCTCAAGACCTTTTGTGCAAGTTATCACATCAATCAAATGGGCAAGTCAAAATGACAAACCGAGTCATTCTCTGGGATCTGAAGACCAGATTAAAAAAGGAGAAAGGGCTTCGGGCAGATGAGCTGTCCCATCTGCTATGGGCGTATCACACGACTCCACAAGAACCGACCAGGAAGACACCATTTAGACTAATCTTTGGGATGGAAGCAGCAGTTCTAGTTGAGATCCTAAGTGAGACAGATATGATGAAAGTCAAGCAACCCGATACATAGCGACCAAGGGGGAACTCGACCTGTTTGAGGAGGTAATGGAGAAGGCGGCAATAAAGATAATGACCTATAAACGAAGAGCCACTGAGTACTTCAATCGAAGCGTGAAACCAAGAATCTTCCAGCTAGGAGACCCTGTGTTAAGGGACGCAACAGCAGAAGGACGCCCCCTGGCAAAGCTCGAACCAAACTGGGAAGGCCTATATGAAGTGATCCACAACCTGGGGAAGGGAGCTTAAAGCCTGAAAGATATGAAAGGAAGACCACTGAGAAGGCCATGGAATGCAGAGCATATTAAAAAATACTACCGGTAGACTTCAGCGTAGATGCACAGTCTATGCTTTTGTAAATATAGTAGAATAGGTTGCATTGTTAATTCTCTCCATGTAACGCTTCACGAAGGCGGCTTAGTTGCAATTATTTATCTTATTTAATAAAAGATCTTGGTAGTGGCAGATAATGAGGGCGCTAAGGAAGGGTCAGCCTATCTGGGACATCCCGGTGCGCCTACTGAGCTCATGAATCCAAGTATTTTTATGTGCTAATATGCAGTCTTGAATCCCCCATGCTCATCCCGTGAAGACATGCGGTCGACATAGCCCACGCGGCTAGGCGGAGAGCCTTGAAAAACTAAAAAATTAGCTAAGCCTCTTAATCACTAAACCTCTCTCCTGATGGTCGACATAGTCTACGCGACTAAGCGGAGAGCCTTAAAAAGCCAAAAAATTGGTTAAGGCCCCTTAACCACTAGACCCCTCTCCCGACAGTCAATATAGCTCACACGGCTAAGCAGAAAGCTTTGAAAAGCCCAAAAAATTAGCTTAGGCCCTTAACCACTAGATTCCTCTCCCGATGGCTGACATATCCTATGCGGTTAAACGGAGAGCCTTGAAAAGCCAAAAAATTGGCGAAGACTCTTAATCGCTAGATCCTTCTCTCGATGGTTGACATAGCCTGAGCGACTAGTCTGAAAGCCTTAAACAGTAAAAAAATTGGTTAAGACCACCAACCATTTAACTCAAGCCTAGCATGCGCATAATGAGTGTCATTCCATCATGCTATCAAACGACAGAATGTGGAAAACAATGCAAGAAAAATCAAGTTAAAAGAACGATGTGTTCAACATTAATAATAGCCGATAACAACGTATTCATACAAAAAGCATATGATGTGCTCTTGCCTACAACCCGGACAAGTAGGAAATGATGCTACAGGTAAAAATAAAAGACAACACAAAAAATGGGGAAGCTAACAAAGGGTACTACTACTAAGCCATGCTTCAACTCGAATGGGAGGCACCTCCACTACCGCCCATTGATGAATGCCCAAGTGGCCTGGATGGCTGCGCTTCACTCTCTTTCCCCTTGCGTTGCACAAGGAACTAATCAAAACATAAAGGGTCGATAGAATGATGCTCGGCCAATATCCACTCCTTGGTTAGTTTGATGGACACCGCCATCGCCTTCCCTCCATATGAATGCAAAGCCCTGGCATAATCGGGCGATGACTTGTACTGCTCCACGAATGCCTCTAAGTCCATAGTATACTCAGAAGAGGGCTTATACCTTTCGACTGCCTACTCTGGAGCACGAGCTAAAATAGACTACAGATTGTCATTCTCTGTTTCCTGCTCACAGGCTCGAGTCTCTAACGATTTTAGAGATTTCTTTAAGGAAGATATCTTTTCCTTGATGGGCCTATTTCTTCCTTTCTTCTATAAGAGTCTTCAACTCTGAGGCCTAGCGACGACTCGAGTCAGCAAGCCCAGTCTAAAGAGCCACCAACTAAGGGATGAAGAGACAAAGTGGAAGTCGAATGTTAAAACCATGCTTAAAAGATAAGATTCACCATAAAAGAGATATGTAATTAGGAACTTATGCTCTGGAGATAGACCGCTATGGCTCTTTCAATGTCATCTGCGCTGCGTCCTACAATTGCTCTGGCCTAGGTGCGCGTCACCAAAGACTTAAGTATCCTCATCTCATGATAGCCTCGGGTGGAAGGAAACCCGAAATTAGGAACTGATTCCTCACGCTCGCACCGCATACAGCTGAAAGTGCCTGGCCTAGGTGTAGGAGCAACCTTGGTAGGCTCATCTGAAGGATGGGGGGCCTCTTTGGCCACCTGAGACCTTCCTCCATGGTTAGCTATCTTCTTCCTTTTTAAGGGGATAGGGGATGGATCAACAACACTCATATGCCCCTGTTCAGGCATAAAATTCATGGTCTCCTCCAGGTTAAACTTTATCCCTATACATGCAAAGTAAGACCCGTTAAGTTTGCAAAATGAAAAAGCGTGAAAACATGAAGCAAAAAAGGAGAGCTCAAGATCTTACCATCAACGGGAGCAAGGCCTTCGTCACTTCCCGGCATGGTCTTCAATACCCCGTCAAGAACAAACTCCATATTTGTATGCACATACCCAAACTCATTAGTCCCAAAAAGCAATAAGCAAAAAATATGTGTAATTCAAAAATAATAGAAACCAATGAAAACAACTACTAGTAGGATGACTCATCCCCACTATCAACATGTTTCTCATGGTCAGGACTAATCCTAAGTCAGGTGCGAGAGGGGGTATATCAACCAACTGTTGGATTTGAGCTTTTAGAATAGAAGTAGCTTCTATTTGGCTATTGAAAAGGTGAATTTGGGATGCCGCCAGTTGGTATTGAAAGGAAACTGACCTACTAAAGGCCGAGTGAAGTAGAATCAAGATTTTCACCCACTGTTCGAATTCCTAAGCTTAGGAAATAGCAAAGGGACCCTAGTGATAAAAAAGACAAACGCATTGTACTGAGCTAGTTCGTGCATCTCAAAGACGCACCTAAAGAGGTCTATGGAAAGTGGAATTTTCCTCCTAAGGCAAACATACAAGAAGTACAATGCTTTTCTCCAAGCGTTGAGGTTGATTTGACTAGGAGTGAGGTGGAATTCGTTGAAAATTGACACAAAGAAGGGATGAATGGGAAATCGGAAACCACCATCCATAATGTCTTTGTACACAACTATCTTGCGGGGATCGGAGTCGAAGAGTCTTTCTTTGGGACCGGGGACTCTATAGACATAATCGTCAACCCGATCATACCCATCAAGGCATTTTTCCAGTTTAAGTGGGAAATTGTAGAAACTGTAACCTTTTGGAATCTCAAGAGGGACAATCTCACTTGCCGGATCCCTTCCAATCTCTAAGTTTTGGTTTGGAAACTTGGTGGAGCCAATGTGTCTCTTAGGAGAGTTTGAAACAAACATTTGAGGGTCGGTTAATTGAGTTTCACTATCAGAGTAAAAAGGGGATCTATCGAACAAAGAGAAGGAATCACTGATGAGCCAAGCCAAGAGACTAGGTGGTCGACCAGCTGTGCTAGTCACTGATCGATCGGACTCCCACCGGCGTCGACTGGTCCTTCCAACGAAGGTCTGGTCAACCCACCACGCCCCCCATCGCTACTCTCATAGGAAGGAGAAGTGAGAATAGTCTTGTACATGACAAAAACAAAAATAATAACAAAAAAAAAAAAAAGAGGAGAAGAATAAAAGAGGAAGAGAGCAAAATTCAAAATAAATCTTGGGACAAGAACGGGGAAAAAGAGTTACCTTGGAGGAGAGAAAAACTAAAATATTGGAAGAAGTAAAAATGATTTACAAAAGGAGACCACCCCCTTTTATAGGCAAAGGGATTCAAATTTTTTGGGCGAAAAATTCCCTCCAAGACTATACCCATTGGTTGGGTGCCAAGTGTGCAATAAAGCAACTACCCAAGTTTAATTGTACTGCTCGACTTACGCGAACTAATTTTACGACATGGACGAAAAAAAAATCGGATAAGGGAAGTTGCTACTCCTTGCCCAAAATATATCGACAAGGGGTAGGTCTAATATAGAAAACTACCTCTAATGATAAGCGAGGTAGATCACTACATGTCGATGCAAGATCGTCGACCTCCCGGAGGCGCTCTACCTCTACGCGAGGCCACCGATCCCCCCAAGGGCGCTTTACCTCTAGCGAAATCGTCGCAACACTTAGCCACAAAATCTCTAATAAATTGAAAAGATTCCATGGCGATTATCATGGACAAGCGGGAAGTTAAAGACCCTCCACTTAGAATGTGGGGATAGTGGGAGAGCCAACGTGGAACACATGGCACCACGACCGCCCAGCACTCACCCAGCTTCCAGCATCTATAAATACTCCCGAGGGTGACACAGGTATGAGAGAGAGCATTTTTCTTAGCCATCTGAATTACATCCTTATTTTTCTCAATACCATAACTGATTATCATACCGGAGGTAAAACGGGGGAGAAAGCCCCACCCTCCCTTTTCAGTTTACACTCGTACGTCGAAATGGCATGAACGCCAAACACCACCAGGTAGACAAGAAGGTATTGTTCCACCATCGTTTCACTTTCTAACTCTCTTCTTATGTTCATAGTATTATAGAATTATATTTATTATTTTATTATATTATTTGATAAATATCTACATACAAATCATCTATTTTTTCCAACAATCTAAAATCATGTTGTGATTTGTATGTGTAGCTTCTTCGTTCCTCAATTGGGTAAGTAATTATTTCAGTCTAGTCAATTAAAGTTTCTGTTTTATATTTAGCAAATTATTTGCTCGTGTTTTGCATGGAAATTCTCTTGCTTGTTAAACTTACAAAAGGAATAGTCTTATTTGCGTGCTATCCAAATATGAAAGTCGGATAATTTCTTGACTAACTTAAATGGACGTAATTGTCAATTGAGAGGATTCGAATAAAAATAAAAAATAAAAAAAATTACATTTACTTCTTCAGCAACCTCATTGTTATTCCACGAAAAAAAATGCTATTAGCTTGTATTTCTCTGGGGCTGACTCTAAACAGTTTTTGATTTTTTGTATATGCAAGGTATAGGATAAATGAATTCTTTAAAAATGGTTAAAATAGCTTTGGCTTTTAAGTAGCTTTGGACATATTTGTAGTTTTGTGAAGCTTGGACTTGGCATTTTGGCCGACATACTTGTGTCGACACGATACGACACGGCATGGGTATGAGTATGAAATATGGGGTGGATACTTCAATTTTTAAGACGGTATGCAATTGTAATTAATTATGTCTTTTAAACTTTTATTTTAAATTTGGGCTTTGTCATGTAAATTTATGTTGTTTTTGGTGTTTTAGACTTTTTAGTATTAAAAAATGTCTAATTGGCTTTTAAGTCAAATGTTCTCTCTTTAACAATTTGCCACTTAATTATTATTTAACTCATTTCTTCTGCAACCACTTTCAAGGAACCGCTATAAAAAGTTTCTAGCCTATGTTTAGTTTAGTTGATTACTTCATATTTTCGAAAATGATCTTTTATTTGTGTTTGATTATTAGGTTCTGCAAAAATTTTAAATTCAAAAAGCATTCAGTGATTCCGCACTTTTAAGTGGTAGGAATCAAATTTTAGTATATCCGTTATAATCTCTGTGAGTTTTAACCATCTCATCAAGCGAGGAACTAAAATTATGCATGAGGGTGAGAGGACGAGTGATTTAACGAAAAAGCCTCACTTGTTACATTGACTTTCAAGGCAATTACGTTACTTAAACTAGATCGGACATATATTCGTAAGATATACTTATCCAGTTATCCTTCTTGTCTCTTTTAGAGGTTGGTCTACCTATTTAGCAGATGTTCGGCAAAATCTGATAGGTTTGATTTTGGATTTTTGAAATTAAAAATCAAGGCCTACAAAAGCAACCGTTTGTATAGGCCGACTAAGATATTAATACTATTTCTCTAAGTGTCACATATACCGCCTCAACGAGTATGTCTAAAGATTGAGTTGCCCACCTCAATAAATTCACAAGATCTATAAGCGTAATTGTGTCCGAGTCTTTGCTGTCATAAATTGGTCGAAAAATTTCATTCTTTGCTGTCATAATGTACCTGTCACAATATATTATAAAATTAAATCGACACCATATCTTTGGTAAAGAAAATAGCTTCTTGGCAAAAAAGCAGGACCAAAAATATGAATAAATGTAGAATTCTTCTTGTGAAAAATAGTCATGATCTTTCATTCTAGATCTTGTTCCTTTCGGTGTATCTATGTATTGTAATCGTGTGTTTAACTTATGGATGGAACAAGGGATTGAGGACAGAGACTTGACTTGCCCAGTCATTTTTAAGAATGTTCGATGGAAACATATATTTATTTATACATGTGAACTTAGGTAGGTTTAATTGCTTTGCCCATTATGGCATTTGAAAATATTCCTAGACCAAGTCTTTTATGTAACAGTTCTCTTGCTGGGATTATGTTTTTGGACATTAAAATTAATATAATCTAATGGTAATCTATGTGCAAAACATATGACAATGGTTTCTCTTCACGAAATTTGTCGACTGCAATTGTGATATTGTTTGAGTAAGTCGTTAAAAATATCGTAAATAAACAAGATTTTATTTTAATATTGCCATGCTTGCTTCTAACTACTTCACAAACACTTTGTTACTCTTGACTATTTCAAAATCCGTTGTTTTTAACCTAAGTGATATGGATTTTTAAGGCATATTAAAATGTCTTTTACAATGGAGTGGATTGTGGTTGTAGACAGATTTTAAGTTTTCTTTTCTTTATTTTATTTTTTTCAATTTACTTTTCCAAACATGTCAATAATAAATTTCGTTATAGACATCGTTCTTTAATCAAAGAGCATGTTTGTCTAAACCTAAAAGTAAATAAAGTTTTCCTAACATATTTTGATATGTTGCTTCTCTTTTTTCTTTTCTGTACTAATAGCAAAAAAGTAACTGATCTCAAACTGTCAAGCAAATTGCAGGATCTTCCTCACTGTAGATTACCATAGGGTTAATGCGATTATTTCAGATTGATCGAAAATTCCAATTTAAATAGAAATTCTCTTTATTCCTCTAATGAGTAGTTGATCCACCTATTTCCAAATGCTGACGAATTGTTGTTACAAGGACTGAACGTTCTAAGAGAGCAAAAACAGGGAAAGGGAGCATGGGTGGATCCAGGAAAAAATTTAGGATCGGCTAATACAAAAAAATAAAATAAATAAATAAAATAAGTCACATATAATTTTTTTTACCTAAATTCTTTTTTATAGTTAACATTTGCACTAGATGAATAGGCTGTAATACAGTCCGGCCTGTACCTAAATCCGTTTCTAGAAGGGAGGATATGGAATTGTTTACTATATTGTCACTCCTGCTTCCATCGAGATAAGGAGAAAAATGAGTTTGGATATAATACTGATTCAAAAGAATTTAACTTTGCCTAGACAAGATATGCCTTATCTACAAGATTGAAGACCTTTTGATATGGTTTTCAACCCATTAGGAGTATCTGAGAAAAACCTCTTGATTAATAGGAAGGAAGCTTAATCAAAATGATGGTCTTATTCATATTTCGATCAAAAAGTTTATTCCATAAAAGGATTTAATCCCATTTATTTGTTGCCTTTTTTTTTTTTTTAAATCATCAATTAAGAGGAGATATTTTCTCCATTTTTATTATAAATTGAGATTGCAGATATGTCTATAGTGGGTATTTGAAAGAAATATATTAAGAACTATGTTTCTCTTTAAATTTCTTGTTTCACTCTGATAGTATTATCGATCATATTAATGCATATGAAATAAATGGAATGAATGGATCATATCGACTTGGAAAATTGTCAGATTTGTACTAGTTATACGTTTCATCACCTACTCATTTTATAATACCTCGGGGAGCTAATGAAACTATTTTAGTAAAATTTAAATGAAAATTTTGAAAACAAAAGGTAAATTCTTGTGCATTGGAACCCATGGTTATGAACCCTAGGGGATTTCATTTGTAAAAGAAAGTGTTCCATACTAATGGATTTGGGTCCATAATAGCAAAAAGATAAATTTTTATACAATAAAAAGAATTATTTTTAAAAATAAAAAGAGTTAGTACTTTTAAAGTAAGTTAGATAATCATTTTCATTTTTTATCAATCCCAACCCTAATACTCACTCTCAAATGGTAACACATACTAGTACTATAAAATTAAATAAGTAATTTTTAAAACAAGTAAAAATCATTTACATATAAGTAAATAAGTAAGTTTTAAAATAAATAACTTCTATTTATAAATACAAAAATTAAAATTCACTTACCAAGTAAAAAATTTACGGGTAAATAAAAATACAGTTAATAGTAAAAAATTACTTATAATTTATACATATAATTTTAAGTAAAAATTCACTTATAAATAGCAAAGACTTAAATAGAAGAACTACAAATAACAAAAAAAATTCATTTATAACTTAAAAATCATTTGCAAGTAAAATTGACTTAACTTATAAGTAAAAAAGTTAGTTATATAATTTGTGTATAAGTAAGAAATACTACTTATAAATAAATAAATAAATAAAATATTCTAATAACTTGTTTATACTTTTTTTTAAATACCATATAGCATCAAACGTTTTATTATAACAATATATTAAAATCCACCTTAATACCATATGCTAATCGTATCTTTCTTGTTAAATCCCTCTTATTTTAATACGGTGTATTAAGCGTGCCATAATTGGACTAAGAATATTTTTGAACGTATCTATTAATTACTATGCCCGTTTACCTCATCATTTGGACTTCAACACCAGTGTAAAAAATTTAGAAACACCTACCTTAATGCATGTAAAATAAAATAAAATAAAAATTTATTTATTGCCGTGTACTTTCATTCTAAAAACTTATTTTTTTTTGGCATTTATGATATGTAATTGTGTCTTCAACTTATGAATGGATTATTGGAAGCAAATACATGTGAATTAGGCTGGAAGGTTTAAACAATTGGTGCCAGGTTTTATTTATCCAACAATATGACACTTGAAAATATTTTTTGACCAAGTCTCTTGTGTAATTCTCTTTGGAGCAAGACATTTTGTTGGATTATGTTTTGCACACTATGGTTAGATAACTGAATCCTATGTAAATTCTGGACTCTACTCGTTGATATTATTAGAGTAAAATATGGTTAGACAATATTGTACACAACAATAGACTATAGATAATATTTTATTAGTTGTGCTGAGTAATGTTTTATCATATGACATGAAATTATAGTTAAATTGTTATGTTTTTGCTTTGCAATCTTATAACTACGTACTCATCAATATAACCTTAATGGTGTAGAATTGAAGATTAAATTTAACATAAATATTGAGTATGGAGAATGAGCAAACTTAGCATAAATAATTATAACAAATTTAACATTGTAAAAATCACGATTGACCAAAACATTCAGTGCATATTCAGTGTAGATTGATCATGACGTACTTCTTTCTTTGATTAAAGAGCCTTCTTCGACTAATACTATTTCTAATAATGATACTAATCCTAAACCTAAAAGTAAAATTTATTTTTCAAACATAATTATATTACTTGTAATATAAAATATATTGCTTCGATCACATTGGGCCTTGCTTAATATTGGATGTTGCTTAATAAGGACCGTAATTATGTCGAATAATGCACCTTCTATATAGTGCTTTTGAGCACTATCAAACATTCTTTTATTTTGACAACAAGAAAGAGATTACTTTTAATAGAAGCAAAATTTACCAGTTTAGCCAAAACTTGACACAATGGATTCTTAACCTAGACTTAGCCCAGAAAATATGTGGTTAAAAATAAAATTTGACCAACTCATAATCTGAAAAAAGCTTTGCCAAACAGGGCTCATTTATAACCATGTCTTCTTGAAATTAAAAACGAAGTGTATCATGATTGACAAAGTCATAAATTCAGGCCCCAAAACTCAAGATTGACGAAGTCATTTTCATCTTTCAACTTGCGAACTATAAGTATCTGTGCACTCCATCACACCATTTCCACACCTCTCTACTTTATACTAAAAATGGTTACCATCTCTGCAAGCAAATATATGCTAGCAATTACATTCACCATAATTCTTGAGTTTCCGGCCAGAATTGTGGCTGCGCACCTTCTCAATGCTGCATCCAACACGGTTATTGCGGCACGGGCAATGGCTACTGTGGCACAGGCTGCCGCAGCGGCCGTTGCTACGCGTCTTCTGTTTCTGATATTGTTACAGACTCATTCTTCAATGCCATTGCTAGTCAAGCTGGTGGAAACTGCCCAGCAAAGAGATTCTATACTAGAGCTGCTTTTCTTCAACTCTCCGTTCGCATCCACAGTTCGGGACTACTGGCTCTGGCGATGATTCAAAGCGAGAGATTGCGGCTTTATTTGCTCACGCATGAAACTGGACGTAAGTTTTTTACTCCTCCTTCGAAATTCGACTGATAAAATGAAAGAAAAATAATTCTTCCTTGATGTTGTCTAATTTTATTTTGTTTTTGTTAGAGTACAATGACTCGAACTGTTTTCGGCCTAGCCCGAAAAGTTCATGGTGAAACATATGTGACCAAAAACACACACATATATATATATATATATATAGAGAGAGAGAGAGAGAGAGAGAGAGAGAGAGAGAGAGAGAGAGAGAGAGAGAGTTTTGATACATTATTCGAAGTAGTCGTCCAAAATGCTGCTATCTTGTCGGCCGGCCCTAGCCCAAGGCAAGCAAGGCCATTGCCTTGGGCCTCAGATTTTAAGGGCCTCTAACAAAGAAAGAAAGCCTAGAAACCCCTCAATCCAAAACCCCTCAAATCCCTTTGAAAAATAAAAAAATTTGAGCAGTGAGAAACAAACAATCACCATCTTTTTCTACAAGACTCTAACCGGCAAGCATCTTCATTCTCCACCAAAAAATCTCTCTATTCCATTAAATTTTTAGTCTACAAATCTGATTTCTGAAGTACCTGTTGGCAGTTGTCTTCGCTTCACGTTTTCGTCAATTTCTTTTTGTGATTTGAATTCCCTTTGCAAAAACCTCACCTGAAATATAGCCATGGATATTCTCTTCTTTTGTAAATCCTATACACAGACGGTGGATTCGGTCACAAAGTTTGAGATACACAATGGAATATGAGGAGAGAAAAATTTTACCAGGTAAAATTATTTATTGGTTAAACCCTCACTCTCAAATTATGAATTTCTTTGTTAAAACTGGCATAAATTCATTTATATTTGTTTCAAAACTTGTGAGTTCATTGCATCAAGATTTCATAATTTGATATGCCATTAGCGATGGAGAGAAGCAATAATCATAATAGGGGCATTCCATTAATCCATTCGAACTACCGTAATCAACAAAATTCAATTAAAATCCAACCCACTAAGAAAGAGAATGAATTTATTAATATTATATTCATTGAACCCAATTCAACAAATAACTGTTGATTATTTTATTTATTAAAGAAATGAAGAAAGGATTTTAACTCATGTCTTCGCAGATTCTGATTATGTGTAAATTGTGATGGGACTAAAGATCAGGCGTTTAACTCAATAAGGATGAGGGAGAGCATTTTGTACAGGAGCAGATGCAGCTTTAGTGTTAATTTTTTAGAATTTCACTTTTGCATTTTAAATTTTAATTAGCAATACAAGACTCCAACCGGCAAGCATCTTCATTCTCCACCAAAAAATCTCTCTATTCCATTAAATTTTCAGTCTTCAAATCTGATTTTTGAAGTACACGTTGGCAGTTGTCTTCTCTTCATTACATTTTCATCAATTTCTTTTTGTGATTTGAATTCCCTTTGCAAAAACCTCACCTGAAATATAGCCATGGATATTCTCTTCTTTTGTAAATCCTATACACAGACGGTGGATTCGGTCACAAAGTTTGAGATACACAATGGAATATGAGGAGAGAAAAATTTTACCAGGTAAAATTATTTATTGGTTAAACCCTCACTCTCAAATTATGAATTTCTTTGTTAAAACTGGCATAAATTCATTTATATTTGTTTCAAAACTTGTGAGTTCATTGCATCAAGATTTTATAATTTGATATGCCATTAGCGATGGAGAGAAGCAATAATCATAATAGGGGCATTCCATTAATCTATTCGAACTACCGTAATCAACAAAATTCAATTAAAATCCAACCCACTAAGAAAGAGAATGAATTTATTAATATTATATTCATTGAACCCAATTCAACAAATAACTGTTGATTATTTTATTTATTAAAGAAATGAAGAAAGGATTTTAACTCATGTCTTCGCAGATTCTGATTATGTGTAAATTGTGATGGGACTAAAGATCAGGCGTTTAACTCAATAAGGATGAGGGAGAGCATTTTGTACAGGAGCAGATGCAGCTTTAGTGTTAATTTTTTAGAATTTCACTTTTGCATTTTAAATTTTAATTAGCAATGTGTTTGTTCTCCTGTAATTTTACCTGATGGTTTTAATATTGAAGCTTCAAGAAAAAACCCCCTTAATGTGTTGTAATAAACTTTTTTTTTATCCTTTTAGTTATTTGCTCAAGGTAGACTTTTGCTTATTCTCTATAACTATATATTTGCAGGCCATTTGTTATTGCAGAATACTTTATTTTTGGAGAGGTTTGGAAAAAGTCGATTTTAGTAGTTTGATTACTAATTTTACATCTCAAAATGTAATAAGGTTAAATTTTATGCTAGCTTAATCTCTAGGGTTGTGAGTAAAGTTTTATTTTACTACTCTATCTTTTGAATTTTATAGTCTTCTTTTTAATATAAAAGTGTTAATTATTTAAATATTAAATATTATTACACTTGTAAAATAAAATATTATGTTAAAGGGCCTCATATTAATTAGTCACCTGGGGTCTTTAAATTCTCGGGGCCGACCCTACTTGTCCTCATCTTTGATATTGTGAAATTTCTCCTTCTTTATTAGTGGTTTTCTCCCGTCCACGTAAATACGTGTCTTCTTCTTCTTAATTTTTCTATGAATTAAGCTCTTAGTACAATTTTTTTTGTACAGACAATTTTACAGGTGCTGAGATGGTAAAATCTATATGACTTTTTTTTTCTTGCCTTTTTTTTGCCTTTTTTTTTTTTCCTTTTCCCAACACCTAATGAAATGCTGTCAAGTGAAATTCAATAACCATGTCTTGTTCACTTCATCTATACATGTAGCATTGTTCTTTCTCTGTTGCCTACTCTTGTTTTTTTATGTGACAATTCCTATGCAGATTTTTGCTATATAGAAGAGATAAATGGTCCTTCTAAAAACTACTGCGACGAGAACAACAAAGAGTATCCATGCGCACAGGGCAAGGGTTACTACGGCCGAGGTCCTATACAACTATCGTGGAACTTCAAGTATGGGCCGGCCGGGAAAAGCATAGGCTTCGATGGTCTGAATAATCTACAAATAGTAGCAACAAATAACGTTGTATCATTCAAAACTGGCAGGGTTTTGGGGCTACAATTCGTGCAGTTAATGGCGATCTTGAATGCGATGGTGCAAATCCAAGCACTGTTAATGCTCGTGTGAAGTATTATAGAGAATATTGTGATAAACTTGGTGTTGATCCTGGCAATAATATTAGATGTTAGGAGTTGAGGAAATGATTAGTTTTTAGCTTGGATGATGTTTGTTGGGCGTGTCAAACGTTGATGAGACAAATTTTATTTGCGGTTTTTGAGTTTTTGGGTGTACCAAATATGTTGTTAGTGTTTATGTTTGTCGGAATAAAATCTTGATGTTCGACTTTCTTTTTGTTGCTTGATTTATACTCTTGTTTAAGTCCCTCTTGACTAAGCTTTTTGAGATTATATGTTGGTGATTTTAAAAAATAAATAAAAAATGTGGATCCAACAAATTGTATGATTAAAAGTAAAGTCTGCCTAACTCATAATCTCAGAATGCTTTATCAAGACAAGGCTAAATTTGACAAAAAGAAGTTTTCTTTTAAGAAAAGTGAACATTAGAGCTGAACAAAGCACTCTATTTATTTACACTATATTAATAACTACTATCTATTATTATACACATATTTCATCGAACCTACTCGTATTCCTCTTTATAACTTGATTTATAAATTTGCCAAACGAATTAGGCAATATAGAATGTACATATGTCCATTCGCAACACATTTCTTTAAATAAAGTATTCGATTTTCTTTTTCAAATGATAAATATTTCTTAGAGTAAGATCCGTTAATGGTTTATGTTAGACCAACATTAAGGTTGTATAATAAATGCTCAATTATATTTGTAGATGGAGCTTCAATAGCATCTCAGTCCATATCGATATTATGAGTATTATGTTGATGCATAAATATTGTAACAAAGTTAGCATAGTTACTCATATCAATCAAAGTATTAATTACACGACATTGACTATCAACTATAAATTGAATTAAATTTAAAAACAAGGTCCGAGGTGAGCTGCAGACCGACTCACTACACTACCTTATTATGCCTATAATTTTAAAATAACGAACATAGTAGTGATTGATCTTGCGCTACCGGTACCTCCACAAATGATAGAAGGATATTTAAAATTTCTTATTTTCCAAAGTAAATACGTGACCAAAAAAATTTAATTATTTGAACAATTAATTGGTTATTAATAAGTTTTCAACTTTACCAAAACTAGAAATTATTAATGGATATTCTATTCACCTACTAATTTTATTATTATGCACATAATAAGTGCATGCATTGGCGGATCCAGCACCTTGCGAGCCCCGGGGCCGCGTGTGCTGGATCCGCTAGGAGCCCTTTTTTTGGCTGAGAACAAACAAATGTATAGTATATATTACTGATTAGTTATTTTTCTTCCAACTCTTTCTTCTGGCCAAGTTGGTTGGTGCTATCTCTTGCTTCTTTGATGTCCCGGGTTCGAATCTTTGGTTGGCGCTTCCTTTGGCCTTTTTAGTTATACAATTTTGACCAAAAACCATTGAAATAAGGAAAGGGGCCAGTGGAGAATCGAACCTATGAGCTATTCTAGGATATAGTGAAAGTTTGACCACTATGACACTTGATGAGTTGTGATACAATGTTTATCAAAATAATATATGTAAGAATTCAGTGGTTTTTATGCAATTGTAAAAATTCAAACACCATGATCTTCCTTTGAATTATACAAAGCAATAATGTTATTTTGTGAGTACAATTTATTCTATAACAAAATTATATATGTTCAATTTCAACAAAATAATTATTTTATTTAAATTTTAAGTTTTGTTTGATTCCCATTTAGTTAAGAATACATTTTTCTTTCTTTTATTTTCGATCAAATATTCTTTAATAAAATAATATTACACGTAAATTTAAAATTTTTTATTATTTTTAACTACACATTCTCCATCAAATCACTATTCCAAAATATATTTTTTTGCAAAAAAATGATATCAAATGAGCTCTTAATATTTTATTACGACCGCCCGTGCTGGCTCAACATCTTGGATTCATCCCTTAGTGCATGTGACATATTTTGTCTCTATCTCATAGTCAAGTCATATGGTCAAAATTCGAAACTGCATGGCCTTTAAATAATTTAACAAATGTCAAATGTAAACCCCGAGAAGGAAAATGAATGCAAAAAATATTTAAATTTGGTTTGCTCATCATTTATTAAATTTCATTCTATCTCAATCTCATTTCAAACATCTTTCTAATAAAATGATTTTATAAGTAAATTCAAACTTTTTTTTTCTATTTTTTAACTACATATTTTTCAAATAATTCCATTTTTCCGCAAAATATATTTTGAAAAAATCTCTAACAAACGAGGCTTCATTGTTACTCATGTCACCAATAAAGAAAAATAAATAAATAAAGAATGAATGAATGAAGGGAATAGGTGAAAATAATAATAATAATAATAATAATAATAATAATAATAATAATAATAATAATAATAATAATAATAATAGAGATTTGGTAGCAGTAGGTATAAGCAAATATTTTAGCAAAAACTTAATATTGAACAACTTTCGGAGAAAATGAGTGAAAAAAATTAAAAGAACTTAAACCCTACATATTATGGAATATTGGAGATCAAAGTGGTAATATTGAAAAGATAAAGGACTTCATATGCAATTAGGAAGCGACTTGAGGTACATGGAAAGTGAATCAAGATACCAAAGTGGGGAGGATCAAAGAGGAACACCTGACACCGTCAGTAGAGATTTTGTTTACTTTTTAAAATCAGCCTCTTTTAGGGATATAATTGACACGATTTTAACCTAACTCTAGAGACCAAATTGATGGTTCATCTTGTCATGTGGAGAATAGAGCTAGGAATAGAAATTACACAAAGTACATCACAAATTGAAGATTTGTGACTCATGAATGATTGAAGGCTTTAAGCAAGGAAAAGTTGGAATTTATTAAGAACTCCAGTGAAGAATTTAAAGGAGGCAAAATTCGTCTTTAACCTTCACTTTACAACTAGATTTTTAGTGTGTAAATATTCAATTGATTTTGTGTTTTTATGTTGTTATACTTACAGGTTAAACATTTTGTGCCTTGGATGATGATGTAAAATGTTGAGTTCAAAAAATGTACCTTTAATGTGGTCAACAGATCTCAAGTTCACTTGCTTCCACCTAAACTCTTTTCCTACACACTTGGACAAATCGTTTGTCACCCGTGACCTGCTTTGATGGTGGAGGAGGCGGCCGCGAACACTTTGAATAATCAAGTTAGTCGACAGAAAGAAATATATAATGAGTATGGGACGACCTTTTAGGAACAAGCCACAAAAGTGTATGAACATTGAAAATAGATATATGAATACAGAGAGTGAACATACAATTTAGGAGTGAAAGTTGAATTACCCTTGAGATAGCTTTGATTGCGAGCTCTTATATTGGCATTGCTAAAGTGGTGATCGTTGGATGAAGAAGCATGTGGCTTCATCCTCACGTTCGAAGTGTCCCATCATCGGCGTCACATTATACATCATAGGACTGGTGACATTTGATGCATTCTGAAAAGGTAGCCACTCTATGGCCTAGGTCCGTGTATCTTTTGGGATGTAGGCTGACAAGACTTGACATTATATTACTGCAAGAAGTCACATCAATCATTTGTATAAGATCTTTGTGTAGAGGATCTTGTGGGAGAATTGGACATGAAAAATGCTCCTTAGTGGTTTGGAAGCTTCCACTTCAGTCATATGGGCTTTGGCCTTTCATATGACACTTCAGTTGAGGCGATGGAGATCTTTTCCTGGATCGTTAGGAAGCTTCTGCTTCGATAATGCAGGCTTCGGCCACTTACATAGCTCTTCCACTAAAGTAGTGGATCAACTTTCTATGGTTGTTTTACAATAAGTGATGCCTTGCTTCGGCTATGGATCTTCTGCTTACACATGATGCTTTGATTGAGGCATCGTTTCGTTACCTATAACTTTGATTCAATTTTTTATTATGTGGAGTGTGGGCCTTTTATGATTACTAGCTGGATGCCCCTCACCTCGTCCATTGAGGGTTGGTTTCTTCATGGCACTTGGATGGAAGTGGTACATCACTTTGGTTACCTTATGTTGGGCTTCGATTCGACCAAGTAGGATAGTGATGCCATGTGGCATTCTCTAGAGCCTCAAAAGACGCATAATAATAGTCACTCAAGCCCAAGTATGAATATTTATAATGCGTGGACATCCGAGGTGAGTTTTGGAGTTCATTTTGAGCAGTGATTCTACCTATTAAGATTATTTTTGACACAACACATAAACCTTAGTTATCTGTTTTAATTCAAAAATCCTCTTTTATTTATTAACTTGTGTTTGTTGAATTGATATCATGTTTTCAATTCACAGTGAATGATTGATCACCTTTTGAATGTATATGCGACTCATTTTGTTTCAGGAGGTTCAAATTAAGTTTAATTCATACTTGATAATCAACATAAGTTTATAGATATTAGGGATAATTGCTTATGCCTTAAGCAATCTATTAAGGTAATCTTGTTATTGAAATGCGTTTCTATATATTCTAGAAATATATTTAACTCCACTTGGGAGTTATTGTTAGATAGTATGTAATTATCAATGATTTGATTATCAAACTAAATAAATTGATGTTAAAAGATCGAAGATGAGAGATAATGGATACTAATGGTGGAGTCAAAATTTTTAGCACAATTTTTTGGCATAAATCTCTTTTCAGTCAATTCTCATTCCCATTTTGATAGTGAGTAGTAGGATAATTAGTTAGACTTATAGTTAGTCTCATCGAACATTCTATTGTGTGCTTACTCGTCTTTTAGCTCGAATTGACCAAACATAAAATAGATTCTAAATTTTTGTTGGAAAGATACTCTTGACTCATTTTAAGCTGTTACTTTTTACCGAACATGTGATATCTTGCCGGACTTGACCGAACAATGATCAAAAGAAAATTTTCAACTCCATGGCTTGGGTCCTTTAGGGCTAGGTCTAGATGCCAATATCTCGAGCCAAATTAACATTGTGCATTTTGCCTTCTGTCACATTGTCTGAGATGTAACTATGTGATTCAAACTCAAAAGTTGCTCCGACAAAATAATTGCTCCCTTGATTTTGATTTGACTCTTGATACCAAAAAAATCATGAAAATTATCAACAAAGTGGGTGCACTTATAGAATTCATCTTCTATAAACCCGAATTACCTTCATTGTTCTTCACAACATTATTTGATAGTTACAATGGTGGAAGGATTCATCAAATTTTACATGCTTATCAATGGATTTTGTAGTTACAACTGAGAAAGTTTTGAACAACATTGAACGGTGAGTAAACAAAAGAGTTTGCAACCAATAGTTGCTTGGAAATTTGAGAGAGGAGTGATCGTTTAGGAGTATGCACCTTGTATAATAGGTCGACCAAGTTTTCCTCATTTCAATTGGCCACGTGCATTGCAAGTGAAGATTTGACAAAATCTTAGATGGTATCCTTACATTGGTCTTTGGCATGCAGCAAATTATGATCCTTTGTGGACCCATCTACCAAATAATAAAGAATGTAGACCCAAGCCCAAAAAAAGGGAATCTTTGGGGACATAGGTATGAATACCCCTATATTTTATTCGAATGAATATTTTATTTCCCTTCAGTGGATCTTGGTGTGTTGGATCAGTTGAGACAAGATCATCATCCAATTCTATACAGGGAACCTAACACTTATGGCATATGTATATGTTATGTACGGTACAGATTTTATTTGTTATCATCATTGTTAGCCCTAAATTTTAAGTTAAGAAAAATTTTCATTCGGTTTTTCGACAATTTATTTTTAGATTTTTTTACTTGTAAATAGGACTAGTATATATAGTGTTACCCAGAATATTGAAAATTCCTCTCAAATGTTACTTTTTCTTCATTTTTTCCCATTCTACCACATCAGTTAGTTGATTATGTTAGACTTGCGGTAGTTTAGATGGAAATACATTTTTTGTGAACATATAATATTTGAATTACTTACTTTTTTATTCTGTAAGATAAAGTAAGTCAAAACGTAATTTTTATTATGTTTAACAATAAATCTTCATGTACACCATGATATAGGTGTATACAACCCTCTTACAATGTGAGGGGCACTAATGAGTTTTATAATTGTGGACCCTCCTCATTGTGAGTGGGGTGTAAGGGTGTACACCAAGCAATAATTGTAAGTCATCTGGAGACACAAGAAAGCATATTTGACTCCATCCAAAGGGTTCAGCCTCTGGGACATATGATACTTAAATGCTAAATGATATATAAATGGAGGGATGATCAAATTTGAAGGCTCGACGAAAAAGGTAAAGACGACACGACCCTGTAGGGGTGGCGACAGGAGGATATAGATTTTAGTTTCTTCTATTTTTCCCTTTTTTTCCTGTTCTTTTGGAACATGAATCAAAATTAAGATTTATGTTTTGTTTTTCTTTCTTTCTATTTAGAAGTTAAAAACTCTAAATTGAAATTCTTAAAAAAGATGCGAGTTGGGTTAGGCCGGTTAGCCGCTGGGAGTTTTAACCAATAACCAACCCAATCTGACCGATTCGGTTCAATTTGTTTGATTTTTTTTGATTTTTTTTTTTTTTGTTTTTTGTTTTTTGGCTCAGGTCTTGAATAAAAGCACAAAATAACAAAAATAAGGACAACTGGTTTATAAAAAAACTGACTTTTAATTGGCTAAGCATCAGCCTGCTGCAATGCAATGATATATCTATAATGCGACTGCTAGAATGTCAGTAGCATTTTTAATGGAAAAATCTCCACGTTTAACGGGGTCAATCAGGGTCGAGAGATGCTTCTCTTTTTCATTCATACTATTTGAAAAGTTTTCTTAAAAGAAAGAAAAATCAGATGCATATGTTTCATAGTGGGCCACTTTGCAGTGAAGATTAATGCCATCAATCCTAACCGACTACTTTAAAGACAACTTTAGAGTCGAAATGAATTGGTAAATATTTTCTTGTCTCCCTTACACTAGTGCAATTATCTACTCCTATGTTTGATCTTTGTAAAGTCTCAGCTAGAAGAATTAACTTTGTCTTATAGCGAATGTGTTGATTCAGTTTGGGTCCCATATAGCTTTGGAAAAAAGAAGATACATGAAAAGAATCAAATGACATCAAGAAAACTTTCCAAAAGGTAGAGGGCTAATTGATATGGATGTATTATATTGACTTATTCATCGATTGGATGATATTAATCAACTTATCTGAAGAAATGTTAATATGTAAATTAAGCTCTTGTTTGAGCCCTACTCTTTTGCTAAAAATGAAGTTTTAAATAGTGTATTGATGAGAAATGTGTGGCTAAAAATAAGGAAAAGTTTTGGATTTACAGATAATATTATTTTATTGAAAAATATGTGATTGAAATGATGTTAAAGTACAATTTAAAGATGAATTTTTTTCAAAAAAATGAGAATCAAACAAGGGCTAAACATCTACATAAAGCACATCAAATCTCTGAAAAGCAGGATAAACGAGAAGCACATTTCAAATGAGGCAAGTCCTCTAACTGTAATTCCATAACATAACTAAGCCCTTGTTTGTCATCCATTTTCTTCCATTCTTTCCCATTATTTTTTCTATAATACTCATTTTCAACCACAAATTCTTCATTAAAAATAATATTACACGTAAAATAAAAAAAATTTCCTTCTTTTTTAACCACACATTTCAATATCAATCGTTATTTCATAATACATTCTTTTCAAATAATAGGTGACAAACACACCCTAAATGTATGAGTTTGGAGGTTAATGTTACTTCATCTTCGAGGTAGGTAACTTGCTAAGCGCAATCTGTCATCGTCTCGTGGAACAAAGTCAAATTTATCATGTTTAGATATAATAAACGACATATTCTGCCATTAATTCTTCTTCAAGACCTCTTATTCGTCTGTTCAATTTCGAGTCAAACCATTTATTTTCAATTAAAGAAGGGAAAAAGTAATTATTCCCTTATTCAGGATGAGATCATAAGATTCTTTTCTATTAGTTAGGAATGACTATAGCGCAAAATATCCTTCTAAATAATTACTCTGTTAAGAAGGTGATTCTATCTGGGGAATTTGAGCTCCTCGTAGTTCTCCCTTTAACACAAATAGTAAATAGAAACCAAACTATCTTATGATGTTCTAGCCCAACTCACGTAATGTAATTATTTAGTATTGTGACACGAGATTCGGATAAGTTATTTTATACACTTATTTGGGCTAAAAACATAGAGATTTATAGTTCTTTTGAGCAATTATAGACTAATTTATTGTATATTTCATTTATTAAGTAAGACTTGATGATCAAAAGTGGAATTGAAAGAGGCCAAAAATGGTGAAAAGGGGCAAAATTCAAAGTTCGAGTACCAAATTGTAAATATCCAATAGTTGATTCAGACAACAAAATAATAACTAAAGATTGCTAGGAGTAACTTGGATGAATTAGAAATCTAAAAGGAATTAAATATGATCAAAGTATTTTCACAAATCAAATTTCAATAGTGCAAGTTATATTTCAGATTTTTAGTTGAAAATTGAGACCCATTTTTGGCATGGTAAACGATAATCGAGCGACAGTTCTAGGTGAGATTTTCCAGTTTTTCCTCTATTTTCTTCCAAATTTTGGACCACAATTTCTCATTTATCCGAAATTGATTTTAAGATTTCAAATATACCACGGCGATCTACTCAACGAATAAAACAAGTTGGTCTATTTATATTTCGTAATTTGACCATCGGATCAAATCTGAATATTTGATCAAGGTTGACACCGAGTCACTTTTTCCAGTTGTACTTAACCAAATTTTTTTATTTCTTTAACCAATTCCAACAATTATAACAATTTGCACCCTGCAATTTTGTGTTCCTAATCATAGCAATTTTTGAATGAAGAAGCAGCTATTTAATTGTCATTTTGAGATATACTGACCTTCTAGTAAATTGTGAATCTAGCGATCCGATTAATGAGAGAAAAGGGAAGAGGAATATTTGAAACATAAAAGGAATAAAGTTGCAACAATGATGCATATGCAAGAGAAAGAGTAGAAAAATAAAGCTGAAAAGCACAGAAAAATCAAATTACGAGACCATCAAATTGGTGCAATGAAGAAGTGGGTAGCTTCTCTTTTTGTAAATGTCAAAGAGGAAGGGGACCCAACTTATCTTTTACTTTAACTATTGCGCAAATCCAAATATATAACTTAACATGATCTATTATTGCCTTTTGATAGAAGCAAGTTTGATCGATGAGTGTTAATTCAATTGCTGATTTAATTTTAATCATTTTTATGAATGGCAAAATTTGCATCTACGTAGCAATCACCTCGGAGTCGGCACAACATTTTGAGAACACATTTGAAATATTATCTCACCCCTCCAAGTGCAGACATTTAATTGATATGGACATTCGATAGACGGGTGAGTGATTGTAAAAGTATACTAGTATTTGTTAAGATATATTTAAATTGATTAATGATTAATGATTAATACACAAAGGCAAACGGAAAATTTGGTTAAAGAGCTTCAATTGAGATAGGAATAGTGAAAACATGAAGAAAATTTGAAGGAAAAAAAAAACTATAATTGTTTGGTAAACATATTCGATTGATAAGTGGATACACAAAGACAATTGGAAATTTTGATCGCTAGAATTGAAAACATGTAGTTGATTAGTACATAAAGTAAAAGAAGATCCAAAAAAATATGCTAATAAAAGATTAATATATGTTCACACACACTGAAGTCTTCTTTGTAATCATTTCTATTTCCAGCCAAACATTTATTTTCTATACTCCTCCTGTCTATAAGAGATAGTTCACTTTCTCCTCCTCCACTTGAGTCTATAAATATCCTTCTTCCAAAAACCACTCCCATCTCTCTCTCAAACAATTTCGCATAAAAATCCGTTTATGGCTGATAACATACTTGCAAGTGAGACCATTTCACATGCTTATACAATTTTGTTTCACACATCTTTAATGGCTTAAACTTTTTCTCTTACAGGATTTGGAAATCCAGTGGCACGTACTACAACTACAAGGGGAATGCATCCTTTCAACTCCATGACCTGGGCACGATTTTGTGCAGCCGGTGTCTATATTTTGTACATCCTTCATATAGGGTTTACAATCACTTCCAATGGTCAAAGAGTTGAGTTCGTTGTTCCTACATTGCTTGCATTCTTGCAGGTGAAGTATCCATTTTGAATATCCTTCATATAGGGTTTACAATCACTCGCATCATTGTTTCTACATTGCAGGTGAAGGACAACGGAATGGACAAAAGTCCGTTTATAACTCACTCCACAACGATGCATACGGCAATTATTAGTTTCTTAATCTATGCTTTTTTGGCATATGGCATGAATCTGATGCCTCAAAATTTACATGGTAACGCCCCACCATACCCTTTCCATTGTATGGTGTTCTTTGGCAATACGGCAGTGGCATCACTGGCATCCATCTTCTTCCCCGACTCCATTAGGCCTGTTCTATATGTGCTGTGTGTATTGATATCGGCTGGTGAATTGCTATACTGGGTTTACCAAGGAGAGGAACACATTTTCATGAGGCATATCCGCCGCTTCTTCAACACTCTAAGGAGGTGGTTATTTGATTACTTTCCTCTGGAACAAACTGATATACTTCCGAGGTTCATAATCAATAATTTACAATAGAAAATTAAGGTGGCTTATATATGCTGTTAAACTATATTGAAGCTGGAGGTTCAGAGAGTATTTCTTGTCATTCGTGTTTTTCTTCCACTATGATGTATCTAAGTGTATTATTGTATTGAGTTCTACGTCAGTATTGTGTTTCTAGTCAAAAATATTGCAAGTGAATTTATTATGCAATCCCAGTTCTTGTCCAACAACGCCGTGCTTATTAATAAATATGCATTTTCTTGAATTAATTGTTTGTATTAAATACACAATTTTTTCAAATATAAATATGCATTTTTTTGTGATGAGCAAAATATTAATTAAATGACTGTTCAAAATCAAATAGATAAAAATGATGAACAAAATATTAATGAAGATTTTTTTTTTAAATGTAAATATACATTTTTTCGGGTCAAGTATGAATCATTCAAAAAACAAGAACAAAGCGTTTGATTTGTACAGAGTTTGATTGTGCCCCTAACTCAAAATATCTACATCCGCCCGTGTCAGTATCAGGTATGGTGAGCAGCAACTATGTAAATGTGGGAGAAGAGAAAGAAATAGAAAAAAGAGAAAGGGAAAGGAATTGCTATTTGTACATTCTGGTGCACCGGAGTGTACACCGGAACGTACATATAGCAAAACCCGGAAAGGAAAAGTAGAAAAGAGAGGAGAAATTGAGCTAAATTAATAATCTGTCAAAATTTGATATTGATTAGGTTATTTGGCCCGAAGTTTTATGTTCCTTTATTTAATTAGAAAGTTTTGCGTCTTTTTGACTCTTTCACAGTTTTCACTTATTTTTTGCTAATATCTTGCTTTTAGATTTTAAACCTGTTTATAATTTTTTTTTAATTTCTAATTTTGCATTAATTAACAACAATGGATGCATAAAATAACAGAAAAGTCATTGTTAAAGTAATAAGTTAATTAGGTTAAGGGTAGATTAGTCTTATTACGTTTCCTTAGTTTTGCACTATATAAACCATTGTAATCTTATATTGTGCAACCAAGTTTGGAGGTTGCTATCAATTGGTTTTCTCCCTCTCTCCTCCATTCTTCATCTTTGGTTTGTTGTTTTCTACATAGTATCAGAGCGGATTTGATTTTGGGTTAAACTTGCAAGGTGTCGTTTTCTGGTGAGCGGCCTTGTGCTGCTCACCCGGCCAATTTTTTTTTTTACTTTGTTTCTTTGTCTACGATTGTCCTGTTCATTGCGGTTAGGGTTTCACCAAACTGCTACTCCTTTATCCCTTTAACATAAATCAGTTCATATAACCATGAATGAAGAGTTCAATTAAGGATTTCTGTTTCTGATATATCTGCAAAGGCGGCGTTCACCATCAGGAGTCTCCCCATTACTGAAACCACCACGGCGACCACCACGGAAACCCCCACCTCCACGAGATCCACCATAAGGTCGCTGTTCAGATGGATTTCTAGCATTTCCATCTTCTGAAACCCTATTCCCTCTAGCCTGAGAAGGTGGTAGAGGCTTAGCGGGAAGCCTAGCAGCAGGCTTAGCCGCCTGCTGAACCTGAGCTAAAGCCGGTGCTTTCTGCTGCTGAACAGAAATGAGCAGACTTGGATCCTCCGTGTCATCATCGCCCAAAAGATCAAATGGGTTTATGGTAGCCATTTCTCATTTCTCGATAATTATTCAGATAGATAAACAGATACGGTTCAGTGAAAAAACAATGAGGAACCAAGAAAAATCTCTAGTCAATGGAATCCATGAAAAATAGATCCTAGAGAGAGGAAGTTTTCCTGTAAGAAAATATTTTGAGAGAGAGAGAGTAAATGCGGCAGAGCGAATGGGGAGAAGCAAAACCGAGGAGAGGAAAGTTGATGTGAAAGAGTTTGTATCGATGCAACAACTTACAAACAAGAAAACTAATGAGGATGTATTCATCAAATTGGGCTCTTTCAAGGATAAGAAAAAAGAATTGGCCGAGAAGAAAGGGAGAGCCAAAAAGTCTGTCAGCATTAACGAGTTCTTGAAGCCTGCTGAGGGTGAAAAATTTTATACTCCTGGTGGCCGCGGTCGTGGTCGTGGTTCCAGAGGAGGTTACAGTTGGAGGTGTGGCCGGCGGCAGGGAGTGCCGGTTGTTGATGATATAAAGCTACTGTGATTGGGATTGTCATTGGGTTAATGAGCTAAGGTAATTTAATTGGCTGTGGTTGGTGGGCTGAAGCTTGTTAACTATTTAATTAGGTAAATTGATAATTTATTCTATTGGGCTATTGTTTGGGCTGCAAAATTTTTCATTGTTTGGGCTACTGATTGGATGAAAGTTGGGATTTTGAAAGCATAGTGAATAGGCTGAATTTTGGGTTAAATTGGTTTGGTCAGCAATTTGGTTTCTGTGATTGGTTTGGGCTGCTTTTGGCGTATTAGACAGCTTATTGGGTCGGTTAATTAATGTTGGACCTAGTTTGGATTGGAAATTTGTTTTGGTGTTGATCCAGTGTATCTGGAATTTGGCATTTGTCGAGCTTGAATTTAAAATTTGCGCCCAGTTCGTGGGATTGAAAATTTCGTTTGATGCCCGGTTCACGAGATTTGGAAATTTCGTTTGTTTGCCTAGTTTATGGGATTAGAAATTTTGTTTGTCCAGTCTATCTGGAATTTGGAATTTGGCATAGTCAGTTCTTGTAATTGATATGTCAAGTTCATTTGGAATTTGAAATTTGCATCCGTTTGGTTTAGTTGAGATTGTGTGGTTTTGTTGGTTATCTGCAATTCGGCATCATTTACCTACCTTTCGTTGCTCTCCGTTGTTGCAGCTTGTAGACTTTGCCACGAAGTGAAATTCGATTTATCATTTACGCTTTTTGTTGGTCAAACTCTCGTCGCTCCTTGTCGTAGCATCGTGAGTTTGAAGGGGGATGTTAAAGTAATAAGTTAATTAGGTTAAGGGTAGTTTAGTCTTATTACGTTTTCTTAGTTTTGCACTATATAAATCATTGTAATCTTACATTGTGCAACCAAGTTTGGAGGCTGCTATCAATCGATTTTCTCTCTTTCTCCTTCATTCTTCATCTTTGGTTTGTTGTTTTCTACAATCCTACCAAACGCCAATTACAGATTTACCCTTTCTCTCATCCCCCCTTCTCATACCTAGATATTAGGTGCTTCATAGGAATCCAACTATAAAAGATCAGGAGGTGGCAAAAAGAGGATCTAATTCTAATTGTATCAGTGTCTTGATGTTATTTTTGAAGCATTATATGGAAATGAACAGAAGCAAAAGTTATTTTGGTACTCAATAGAGGGAATATTTTAATATGTACAAGAATTTTGCATCTGAACAAGCACAAGTTTCTTTGATGAAATGTGGTAAGCCATTCAACTAGCTACAAATATATTTTATGGATGCCCTTCAACCAGAGAAATTATTGGACATGGGGAAAATTAGCAATGCACAGCGTAGAATTAACGAGTAACTTCAGATTTTTCTCATAATGTTACTGTACTTGATTTACTTCCTTTCAATAGTTATAGACTTGAGTGAAAAATTATATTCATTATATTACGATCATACCACATGTACATCTTTTTTTAATTTTTTATTAAAGTGTATAAATTTGTGCTTCTTCAAGAACACATTATATTATTCTTCAAGAATATTAATATGTAAATTATTTTATTTTATTTTATTATTTTCTTTTTTAGTGCTTCATCTAGAGCAACATAATTCTTTCTAGAACATTTATATAAGGCGAGTAGTGTTTCTTTTAGAACATCACTACCTTATTCGTTTAGTACAAATGTGATTTCTAGTTGTGCCTCTTCAAGAGCACAAATAAATCAAAATATGTGTAATAGATAAATCTACAAGTAATATTCTTTTGAATTATTGAAATCGGAGTGTAATGTTTTTCAAGAGTAATAATATATTATTATTTGAAATAATAAATAGTACAAGAATTTACTCTTCACGTGTAAAATCATAATTTATATTATATTTTACTTAATTATGCTCTTTGGGAGCAAATAAAATCTAATTAGAATGTTTATAAATAATAACGTACTATTTCAGGAACAATAATGGTTTATAATTTGAACAATAAAATAAAGGAAAATAATGAGACAGGTACATAACATGCATTCT
>NC_036243.1:2823734-2825708 GCF_002742605.1 Olea europaea var. sylvestris | reverse complement strand
TCAGCCTGTGAACTCCAACCAGACTCATGTCTCTATCTGATTACGATCCTGTGAACAAATTTTGTGTGTAATAGTGAGATCACTGTGAGTAACAATTATCTCGAAAATAATGTTTAGATGTAAAAAATTGATAGGGTTTCGACTTACTGGAAATTAAAACTAGTACATTTTCTAACTATATTATGAAAGTAAAAGGTAGTATTACTAGTTATGTAACTTTAACATTTCCACACAATCAATACGTTCTATCTTTCGTTCTTTCCAAACCTTTCGTTCTTAAGTTCATTAATTATTTAGGCATACAAGCAGTCATTTTTCTATCCAAACCATAACTCATAAATAAATAATAAGTTTAAAAACAACAAATAAAATAAAGAACAACGAAAACATTAATTTTATTAACAAGTTCACAAAACACATCCTCACCCGATATCTAAACTAAACTAAAATTATTCCAAAATTATATGAAATGAAAAAAAAAACATATATTTTCAACAATACAAATCATAATTCAACAAAATACGTCAACAAATCACGTCTAAAGTTTCAGAACCCTCGATATAAACTTTTATTTCCCTAATATTTGACGCTTGTCTGCCCTTCTGAATGAATCGACAGTCGCCTTTGTGTGTTAGTCTGCTAATTTTTACCTGAATTGCCTCTTTCTCTCTTTTCTTTCGGCAAGTCTCAGATTCTCATTCAAGTCATTTTTCCGTTATTCTTTCTTTTATTGGTTGTTTCTAAACTTAATATACACTTATAAGTTGTGGTTTGGATATAAAAATTACTGCTTGTATACCTAAATGATTAATGAACTTGTTTGTAGTTTGAAAAAAACGAAAGACGGAGCCTGTTAAAATGTTAAAGTTTTATAACTAGTACTACTACCTTCTACTTTCATAAAATATTTAGAGAATGAAATTCATTAGTTCCCAATAAGCCGAAACTCTATCAATCTTTTTACATCTAATCATTATTCTCGAGATAGTTGCTATTCACCGTGGTTTTGTTACACACAGAATTTGTTCACAGGATCGTAATCAGATAGAGACACGAGTCTGGTGGGAGTTCACATACTGGATCGAGTACATGATCTTCTAATTTGTTCATAGGATCGTAATCAAACAGGATCATAATTACTTTATTTCATTAATTAAATATTTTAATTGGTTATGTATATTGTTTAGGAAAGTCGCAGAAGCTTATAGCTTTGAAGAGTTTGATAAGTTCATGAGCGAAATAGAACATAAATCACACGGGTGCATGTGAATAGCTAACAAATATGGAAGTCGAACATTAAGCATGACAACATTTTACAGGATATCGATACAACTGAAGCCGGACATAGACATAAGTTCTCGATTACATTGTGATTGTAGCACTTAATAATTTGTTGCCACCCGAAGTTCGACCGCGTACTCCTGGACATAGACATAAGTTTAGAAAATCATCTATCGAAAAGGTTCCCGACCGGGTAGGTACTTAAATGAAAATTGACTCAACGGATTTGTAATATCTATCTAAACGTATGATTTTTATTTTCAAAGACCGCACAAATCGAACCTAACGGCTTTTAAATTTTGTAATTAAAGCTTTCATTTCCCTAAATCATAATTATTGAGATAAATCATTCGTTATTTATTGAAATAAACTTTCATTTCCCTAAATCATAATTATTGAGATAAATCATTCGTTATTTATTGAAATAAACTTTCATTTCCCTAAATCATAATTACTTTAATTTATTCTTTTAAATATTTTATTAATTAAGAAGGATCTAAAGTTACCAATTCGAATAGATGATCTAGCAATGCTTTGGTTCTTCAATGCAGAGTCGCTCAATGCTTTATTCAAGAAGGATCTAGAGTTTCCAATTCTCACAACGATTGAGAACATTCATGACAAGTTACAACTGTGATTTCATGATCGACGTGAGGAATCACAGAGTTAATTATTGTTTAATATTTGTTTACT
>NC_036243.1:2812619-2814890 GCF_002742605.1 Olea europaea var. sylvestris | reverse complement strand
TTTTTAGTATTAAAAAATGTCTAATTGGCTTTTAAGTCAAATGTTCTCTCTTTAACAATTTGCCACTTAATTATTATTTAACTTATTTCTTCTGCAACCATTTTCAAGGAACCGCTATAAAAAGTTTCTAGCCTATGTTTAGTTTAGTTGATTACTTCCTATTTTTGGCAATGATCTTTTATTTGTGTTTAATTATTAGTATCCGCAAAAATTTTTAATTCAAAAAGAATTCCTTGGTTCCGCACTTTTAAGTGCTAGGAATCAATAATCTCTGAGAGTTTTAACCATCTCATCAAGCGAGGAACTAAAATTATGCATGAGCGTGAGAGGAGGAGTGATTTAACGAAAAAGCCTCACTTATTTCATTGACTTTCAAGGCAATTACGTTACTTAAACAAGATCGGACATATATTCGTAAGATATACTTATCCTTCTTGTCTCTTTTAGAGGTTATTTAGCACTATTTGGTCTACCTATTTAAAAATCAAGGCCTACAAAAGCAACCGTTTGTATAGGCCGACTAAGATATTAATACTATTTCTCTAAGTATCACATATACCGCCTCAACGAGTATGTCTACAGATTGAGTTGCCCACCTCAATAAATTCACAAGATCTATAAGTGTAATTGTGTCCGTGTCTTTGCTGTCATAAATTGGTCGAAAAATTTCATTCTTTGCTGTCATAATGTACCTGTCACAATATATTATAAAATTAAATCGACACCATATCTTTGGTAGAGAAAATAGCTTCTTGGCAAAAAGCAAGACCAAAGATAGTTTTTAGTGTGTGGACATCAAGCTAAGAGGAATATGAATAAATGTAGAAATCTTGTTAAAAATTCTCATTATCTTTCATTCTGGATGTTATTCCTTTAGGTGTATCTATGTATTGTAATTGTGTGTTTAACTTATGGATGGAACAAGGGATCGAGGACAGAGACTTGACTTGCCAAGTCGTTTTTAAGAATGTTTGTTGGAAGCATATATTTATACATTTGAACTTAGGTGGGTTTAATTGCTTTGTCCATTATGGCATTTGAAAAGATTCCTAGATCAAGCCCTGTTTGAGTCTCATTCTTTGGCAGCAAAAATGAAAAATATGATCGTTATCCATCACATCAAACCACCATATTTGACAATGATAATCTGATGGTAATCTATGTGCAAAACATATGCAATGGTTTCTCTTCACAAAAATTGTCCATTGTAATTGTGATATTATTTGGAAAGTCATTAAACAACATCATAAATAAAAAAGATTTTATTTTTTTAATATTGCAGTGCTCAATTCTGACTACTTCACAAATAGTTTATTACTCTGAATATTTCAAAATCCGTTTCTTGTCTTTAACCTAAATGGTATGAATTTACGGCATACTATAATGTCTTTTACCATGGAGTGGATTGTGTTTGTGGACAGATTTAAAGTTTTATTTTCTTTAGATTTTTATTTTTTTTTCAATTTACTTTTCCAAACATGTCAGTAATAAATTTCATTACAAACATCTTTCTTTATCAAAGAGCGTGTTTGTCTAACCTAAAAGTAAATAAAGTTTATTTCCTAACATATTTTGATATGTTGCTTTTTTCTGTACTAATAGCAAAAATGTAACTGGTCCCAACCTATCAAATAAGTGGCAAGATCTTCCTCTCTTCAGATTACCTTAGGTTTAAGGCGATTATTTCATATTGATCGAAAATTTCAATCTAAGTAGAAAATTCTCTTTATTTCAATTCAACGCTGATCCGCCTGTTTCCCAATGCTAATGGATTGTGGTTACAAGGAATGAACATTCCAACAGAGAGAAATCGAGGGAAGGGAGGATATCCAATTGTTTACTATATTGTTACTCTTGCTTTCGTTGAGATAAGGGGAGAAATGAATTTGGATATAATGCTGATTCAAAAGAATATAACTTTGCCTAGACAAGATATGCATTATTTGCAAGATGGAAGACATGTTGATATGGTTTTCAACCCATTAGGAGTATTTGAGAAAAGCTTCCTGAATAATAATCTAATATTTTGATAAAAAAAATTTATTTTTTAAAATGATTTAGCCCCCGTTTGGCCCCCTTTAAAACTCTTCAATTTAATTTAATGTTTTCTCTCTCTTACTTTCAATCACACAATCTTCAATAAAATAATATTACACTCAAATCGAAAACTTTTCAACTACACAATCTTTAAAAAAACACTATTCCCCCATTATAATTTTAAATAATGGGAGCCAAACGGAGCCTTAGTCCTTTTCTGGTTTTTTTGATAAT
>NC_036243.1:2692366-2812519 GCF_002742605.1 Olea europaea var. sylvestris | reverse complement strand
AAGTATCGAATTGGTAAGATATTATCAGAATATGGAAATGTTGTAAACTTGATGACTTGAGTTAGCCATCAAGTATCTGCATGGTTAAAATGTCTCTTTTGGGGTGTCTAAAAATGTCCTCACATGTTATTTTTATTTACACTCGTGTGTTAAGATGATTCAATGGTATATAAATTTCGAAGATGGGAAATTATTTGGAGGACAAGAAATGGAATGTCGCCCTTAAACGGTTTTCCTGAAGGGCCAAATGATCTACTTGGGTTCTGATCAAGAGATGGTATAAGGTTGACACTTCTGGGACCTGATATCTCATCCCTTCCACAATAAAAAAGGCAATGGATACCAAATGATACATATAAAGCTGCTTTTTTTGCTTTATAATAGGAATTAAGATTTCTGTTGTAATCAATGTTAAAATGAGAGAGTGCATATACATATTCAGTGACTTCTACATTTTCCCCAATTTTAATTTTTAGATCTTTCTACAGATCTTTCAACCTTCTATACATCCTTGTAGGTCATTGGATCGAGTTTAGACAAGGAGAGTATCCCTGGGATTGATATTACTTAGGATGATAGGGATGAATGGATGTTTACAAGCCACAAAGTGGTCGTAATGGCAACTCCCGGTCACACACGAGGTTTTGGCTAAAATCTTGATAATACGTTTATTTTTAGTTTGAAATCGTGGAAATAGAATATTTACTCTGTCTTCAATTTTAGTTGCTTTATTGTTGGAAATCAGTTCTCTTCCTGTAATCGTTTTGCCACTTCAATATAGAATTACCTGTTGCATATTTGTGAAATAAATTTGGTCAATGCAGGATTTTTCTCTACCTTTTTGAATTGAATTTTTGGACATGCATACAGCTATGCTTCAACATTCTTCCGCTTGAACTTTAGAATCACTCGAATCCTCTTTCATTCCAGAATTCTTAAACATTTTTAAGTGGAAATTAGAAATATTTGTCCATTTTCACGGACCAGATCTAGGCACTTAATACCCATAATAAAGCAAATAGCATTTCATTCTCCATTGCAATTGTGATTGTTTGGCTTGTGATCAATCACATGGTAAGTATTGTAACCTTTGAATGTAAACTATGATTTTCAGTGAATTTCATTGTCCGAATCCCTCTCTTTAAATAGAGACATTTATGCCATTACATCCTTAATTACAATGCTGAAAATCAACATTAATCCTCAATCTATATATGTTAACAATTACGGAAACGTATAATTGTACTAATTTATCTATACATCATGCCATGGATAGGTTTATATAGGCGTGGTATTCAGATTCAGTAGAAGATTTAGAAACTCGAGCTTGTTTCTTACTCTTTTAAGAGATTAGAGAATTACCAAGAAACATGCACGAGCAGGTAATAGACCGTCGAGTATCAGGACATTCAGCTCTATCTGAAAATCAGCAATAATCCTCAATCTAGGCTAACAGCTATGGAAACATATAACTGTACAAATTTGTCTATACATCATTCCATAAATGGGTTTATATATATCCTGATTGACAAGTGGGTTAGGAATCAAGTGTATCTGGCTGGTTCGGGATAGATTCTTCAGAAACAAGGCTTTAAGAAGTAGGAACTGGTATTTCTTTCCGATTCCATCTCACAACCATCTTATATTAGAGTTCAGAAAGGAAAAAATGATTGATATTTTGTAGCAAGAGCTGGGCATATCTATGTGACGCAACCTGTATAGGGGTAATGCATAGCATGGTTTCCGTATATGGATATGTCATATCTAAAACTGGATATTTCCGTGCGTGCCAATAAAAAAAACTTGATGGTGAACAGACTCAAGGATGGACAAAAATCAGATCGATTAAAAACCCGAAGAGAGAGAAAGAGAGAGAGAGAATTGAGTTGTGTAGATCAATATTTTGTTATGGATTTCTCAGTAATTTACAGACCTTTCACTGAAAAATGTTGGGTGCTTGCGTGAAAAATTTCTGCTTTAAAGTAAAGAATTTTTAATGCCATTCTGGAACTATTTCAGATGGATGTACTATAAGTTTCAGTAATTGTAAAGAAGATATATATATATATATATATATATATATATATATATATATATATATATATATATATGAGGTGTAGTGGTTTACCACTATAGGCACTATTCAAATAGGAGAACCTGATTTGATTTCGGGATGTTTACTGAATAGACCTTGATCAGCTAGTTGTTAGCGGGGAAGGCGTCTTAGGGTCGTCCCGTTTGTAGGCTTGGTAAGAATCAATCTATCTTATTTAATTGTTTTTATTGTGGTAAATCGTTATAATTTCATTAAATCTAATTATGTCCTCTTTTTCAAATTGGTTTCAGAGGTCTAGAAATAGATTTGAAAATATTTCAAATGTTTTTCAAAATGAAGAAGAAATTGATCAATCATCTACATCATCTTCATCAAATGATTTCAATAGTTATGAACTTCAAATTGCTCAAATACAACAAAAACTGCATAATTGGATAATTCCAAAAGTAGAAAAGAATTCTATCTATGAAATTATAAAATTTGATTTTACTCAAAATTATGTTATCAAAACTTTTGAACAAACATTATCAATTAAAAATCAAAATGCTCATATCAATCTATTTTCAAAAGAATCAATTGAATCCCACATGAAGAAATTGAAATATCTTCATGTTGGATTAGTTCAAATTGTCATCAAACATTTGTTTAGACTTGGGTTAGATATTCCAATTCTCTTAACTCTTCGAGATAAGAGATTCCTCAAATTTGAAAACTCATTATTATTTGTTCTAGAGTCAAATCTAGAAAGTGGTCCAATTTATTCAAATTGTTATCCAAAATTTTCAATTAATCTCAATGATGGAGCTATTCTTAACGCTCTAAATCTCCATACTCAAACCAAAAATCTCGATTTCGATGCTTTTGCTGTAATATACAGGATATATTACAAGCTAATAAATACTTAACTCAATATTGGTACTTCACGTTCATCTCCTAAAGATGAAAGTCTTTTGGTTGAATGTAATCTTTTTCATTCAAACACCATGATTCCCAAGAGAATTCCTTGGAATCTTCAAAGACGTGGACTAGAATGAAATTTTAAAAAATGTTCAAAATCCTATTCCTACTTTTGTTCAAACAATTCCAAATCAAATTCTTACTTTTCCAGATGGAAACGTCAAAATGACTTTCAAAGGATCTTCCTTTAAGTTTCAAAGATCCTATTCTTCGAGATCTGAAGATAAACCTAGATCTTCTTATCAATCTACAAGATTTTCAACATCTTCTCTTTCAGGTGTTGATTTTACTCCAAATATTCCAAAACCTCAATATTCTAAAAAAAAGATATAGAAAAAGAAGAATCAGAACAACCTGCTTCTCCAACTTTTTTTGACATGTTTTCTACTCAAAATGAAAGACTTGATCATCAAATAAATGTTATTTCTTTTACAATTGACCGAAGAAATGAATTCAAAACTGATAAAACTCCTGATGTTAAAAGTTTTCGAAAAATATTTCGTCAAAGTTTTTCAAAAGAAGAACGAGAATCTTATTGGGAATAATTTGAAGAATTCCATGAAGATTTAAGTTTTTATGAATGGGCTTATTTCAAAGTTTTCAACAAAAAACCTACTTTTTCAAAGATTTCTTCAAAATCAAAGAAAGAAAAATCTATTCTAGTTACTAATATTCCACAAAAGACTTGGAAAACTCCTTCTGGTGAGAATATCCAATCTTCTCATCCTTATTTACAAGAGATTGTAGTTCCACATGAAAATACAGAAGTTCTTGCTTCTCCTTTCAAAAAGGCATGTGAAGAACGACCTGATGAATCTCAAATTGCTGCTAAAAATATAAAAAATATTCAAGCTCAAAATAACTACACAAATGTGGTTCTTCAATTTGTAGGTACTCAACTTAACAAAATTGAAATAAATTCTGAACCTGAGACATCATCCTCTTCAAAAGGTATTAAGCCTATTGAGCTAGTTTTAATTAACAGGCATGGGGCTAAACCCAAAAATGGTCTCAAAACTGAGATTAATGTTCTAAAAGAACTTGCTACTTAGTTATCAAAAATATCATCATCCTCTACTTCAAATAACATCAATACTATTGACGATATTGAATCTCAATTTATTGATGATGAAGTTTCTCAAATCAATAAACTTCAAGATAAAAAAGTTCAATTTTCAAAAATTCCTCCTTATTATCCAAAAAACACTCCTCCAGATTTACTTTTCAAACAAAAGGCTAAAATGCCTACAACATTCTTTGGTTCAAGAATAACTATCTCTAATATAGATGGTTTAACTAAATATCAAAATTTTGAAATTATTGAAAGTATGGGCGCTTGTTATAACGCCTATATTCAAGAAGGAGTTTCTCCAATTGAGGCAACAAACAATATTATTCAAGGATTTTCTGGTCAAATTAATAATTGGTGGTTCAGTTATATTACTGAACAAGAGAAAATTCAAATTGCTCAAGCTTTCAAACCTGATGGTTCAAATGATTGTTTTAATACAATAATTTATTGAATTATTAAACATTTTATTGGATCTCCAACAGATGTTTTAGAAAAAATTTCAAGTATTTTATTAACTTTAAATTGTTTAAGCTTACAAGATTTTCGTTGGTATAAAGACATAATTCTATCCCGTGTATTTTCACGAAAAGATTGTAATCAAACTTATTGGAAAGAAAGATTTTTACCTGGACTTCTAAAATTATTTTCTGAAAGAGTCAAAAATTCTATAAAAAGTAACATTCAAATAATATTCCTTATGATGTTCTTTCATGCGGAGAATTGATTTGCTTCATTAACAGAGAAGGATTAGCTCTCTATAAAGAACTCAAGCTTAAATCCAAATTGCAAACAAAAAGATTAGATAGTCACAAAGAACTTGGATTATTCTGTGAACAATATGAATTTGAGAAAATTATTCCTCCTTAAAAAACGAACAGAAAAGAATTTTCAAAAAGAAAAGTTTATTCAAAAGAAAAGTATTTTCAAAAACCTTCTTGTTCAAAAAATTATTCTAAAAAGAAATTTCAAAAGAAAAGATTTTCAAGAAAAAACAACGTTACTTGTTGGAAATGTCAAAAATCTAGGCATCATTCTAATAAGTGTCATCTCAAAGACAAGATTAATAATCTTCAAATTGATGAAGATATTAAATTTCAACTTTTCAATCTTATTGATTAAAATTCCACTTCTGATAATGAGTCTAACTCAGAGTTAGAACATATTTATCAACATCAAGAAGATTCAGCATCTGAATCTAGTTCAAACTCTCAATCCTCTTCAAGTTGAAGTAAAGAACTTTGTGGTTGTAAAACTGTAAATGTTCTTACTAAACAAGAAGAACTTATTAAAGAGATTGTTGATCAAATTGGTAATCCACAGCTCAAAAATAAGTTTAATTCCCTTCTTTCTTCAAATTCAAAAGCTGAACCTTTCAATATGCAAAAAGTTTTAAATCATTTCGAAACTTCAAAATCTTCTAGTTTTGATTTAAAATCAGAAGTCACTTCCATGAAGTCTCAAATTTCTATTCTTGAACGTCAAATGAAAGATGTTAGAATGGAAGTTTCTCTTCTCAAAACTTAAGATAAGAAGTTAAAGTCAAAGACTCCTTCTTATTCATCTTCTTCCAGTTCTTCCGGTAAAGAATCAAATCCTCTCATTCCTTCAAATATTCAATCTGAAGAAGAAATGATTAATGTCATTAATCGTGTTCAACTTAAAAAATGGTACTGCAATATGACTATTGGTCAACAAAGAATTTAAATTCACTTCTAGAGTCCTTATTAATTTTGGAGCTGATCAAAATTGTATTCGTGTAGGATTGATACCTACAAAATATTTTGAAAAAACTAATGAGCGTCTTTATAGTGCCAGTTCTAAGAAACTCAACATTCAATATAAACTTTCAAAAGCTCATGTTTGTAATTCAAATATTTGTTTCAAAAATATTTTTTATCTTGTAAAAGATTTGGATTAAGAAGTAATTCTTGGTACTCCTTTTATTGTTCAAATTTATCCTTTTCAAACTACTTCAAAATGTTTAACTATAAAAATATTTGATCAAGAAATTTGTTTTAAATTTAAAAATCCTCCTTATAAAGATGTTAATTCTTTAAAAGAAGCATCAATTTCAAAAATTGTTAATAATATTAATTTCAAGAAAAATTATATTCGATTTCTCAAAGAAGAAATTAAATTTCAAAGAATTGAAGAACAATTGTAAAATCCTTCAATTCGAGAAAAAATTCCAAATCTTCAAAAACAAATGGAAAAAGAGATTTGTTCTACTATTCCAAATGCTTTTTGGGATCATAAGAAACATGTGGTATCTCTTCCATACAATTCTGATTTTCATGAATCAAATATTCTTACAAAATCTCGTCCTTTTCAAATGAATAAAGAATTGTTAGACTTTTATATCAATGAAATCAATGATTTACTTGACAAATGTTTAATTCGTCCGAGCAAATCTCCTTGGAGCTGTTCAACATTCTATGTTAATAATTCGACTGAAATTGAACGCGGGGCTCCACGTCTTGTTATCAATTACAAGCCTCTCAATAATGCTCTTCAATGGATTCGATATCCACTTCCTCAAAAGAAAAATATTTTGAATAGATTATTCAAAGCTGTTATTTTCTCAAAATTTAATATGAAGTCAGGTTTCTAGCAGATTCAAATTAAAGAAGAAGATAAGTACAAAACTGCTTTCAATGTTCCTTTCGGTCAATACGAATGGAATGTTATGCCTTTTGATCTAAAAAATGCTCCTTCTGAATTTCAAAAAATCATGCATGATATTTTCAATCATTTTTCAAATTTTATCATTGTTTACATTGATGATGTTCTTATATTCTCTAAAAGTATAGAACAACATTTCAAGTATATCAATACATTCATGCATGTTATTAAGAAAAATGGATTAGCAGTTTCTACTGAAAAGATTGTTTTATGTCAAACAAAGATAAGATTTTTAGGTCATAATATTCAAAATGGTTCAATTATTCCAATTCAGAGAAGTCTAGATTTTACTGAAATTTTTTTTGATGAAATCTTAGACAAATCTTCTCTTCAAAAATTCCTTGGTTGCGTCAATTATGTCGGCGACTTTATCAAAGAGATAAGGTTGATTTGTGTTCCTCTTTTCAAAAGACTACAAAAGAACCCGGACCCATGGTCTCACGAGTGCAAATTACCTGTCCAAAAAAGCTGTCAAAAATATTCTATACTTATCAATTCTTGACCCCACTGTTTCAATAATTGTCGAAACCGATGCCCCTGATTTAGGCTTTGGTAGGGTGTTAAAGCAGATTCCAAATATGTCAAGTCAAGTATTTTTCAACTTTTTCAAATTTCCAAAAGACAACATATTTTGTTTTTATTTTATTTTATGGTACTATTTATTTGAAAAACTTCAAACTATTCTGCAAGACTTTTCTCCTGCAAATTTTTTGTTGAGAGATATGTATGCAAAAGACTGTCTCTTTTCTGGATCTTCATCAAAGTCTTTTGAAGACAAAAATGTTACAAGATACAGACCTTTCTCAATCAAAGAATCAAATTCTTTGACCAAATGTAAATCTTCTCAATCAGATTCCTATTCACGAATTGAATCAAAATTTTATGAGTTTAAAACTCATACAAGACTTTTTAAATTTCAGAAGGATAATCTTGATGATATTATTACTACTTATTATCAAAGAAGTAATAAGGATATTATAAGATATCTAAAAAATAATACTGAAATTTTTGACAATAGTAATAAAATTATCAAAAATTTTTAGAAAAATTATAAGAAAAAGAAAAGAATTATTCTTCAAAATATTTCAAAAGAACCTTCTCAAAATATATTCCTATTGAAAAGGAATAAAAGAAATCTTATGAAGGAAGTCTTAAAACTTCCTGATGATATTTATCAAAATATTATCAATAGAGACCCTACTTGTGCTAAAAAATTCAAACAAATTATTTTTAGAATTTTTGATAACTTTTATTTCAATGGTTTTGCAACTCGTGAAACTTCATTTTACCCTTAAAGGTACTTCAATCATTAACGTCGTTATTGAAGAAATTCGTCAAATGATTGAATGGAGATTTATTTCCTCAATTTATATTTATTCAAAAATAGATATTTCTCTTTTTTAATAGCTCTCTCAAAAGAGTCATTAATCATCTTTTTGAATTCAAAGTCAAAACCCTCAAAATTGAATTTCAACTATTCTTCTTGAATGGATTGCTGAAGAAGTCAAATTCAATGATACTTTTTTTACTGAAGAATATTTTCCAGCCAAACAAATTGTTACTATCTGGAGTACTTTGTCAAGTAATCTTCCAATGCCAGATTCAAATTTCTTATCAAAAGTTACTGTCTGGAAGACCAAGAAATCATACTCAAAAATCATGTAAGAGAAATTTTTACAAAAATTAGATCAATATCCATTCTTGCTGCAAAGAAAAAGCTTGGTACAAATATTGATAATTTAAGATTGCAATTAATGTTTAACGATGAATATTACGCCATTTTTATTGATGAAGAAAAATGGACTCAAACTCAAGTTCCTTTGTTCAGAAATTATTTGATGATGATATTTTAATGTCTCAGGATTATTTTGATGATATTTATCAAAGTAATGAAAAACCTTTTCAAGGACCCAATCTTGATTATTTTGATGAAGAATTATTCAATCTCAATAATTTGTTTGAGTTTTAAGACAAAAGTAAAGCAAATGTTTCAAGATTCAAAAGTGGTGAGCAAACAAATTCAAAAGATGATCATCAATTAAAGAATTTTAGTCAATATGACTAAAGTTGATGCCTACTTTTGTAAAAGAGAAGACAAAGAAAAGATTTGTTGAAGACTTTTCTAACTTTTGCAAATTGACGGTGCATTTTGTCAAAAGGTGCAATTATTTAAGATTCCTTTTTTAAGACTGGATATGCCCAAATGGTTTCAATTAAAGTACCTTCTGATTTTTAATATTTATTTATTCTTTATTTTTCAGTTTGGTTCTACCTTGCTGCCTAAATCTTTGACTTTTTCCAAAATCGAGCAGGACATATTAGTTTCTACTTCCCTGGATCAAAGTCAATTTTTACAGGAGACACTTTGTTCAGCTTGTCATGTGGCAAGCTCTTGAACGGAACTCCTGATCAGGTGATTAGGATATCTAGTATGCTGATGTTATTTCTTTTACAAACTCAAAAGTTTGTGAAGAAGATATGCACAGTGGTTAACACCCACACCATGAAAAAATAAAATCTCCAAGAAAAGGATTTGATCTAAAGGTCATGATGGTAATGCATTTTTTGTACCAGATGTTTTCTTCCCTGAGTAAGATTAAATTGCTGCCAGAGGATACAAAAATATATTGTGGTCATGAATATACATTGGCAAGCAAGGTTGAAATTTCAATGTTTTTCTTTTTCTTTTATTTATTTTATCTTCAAGCTGAAAGCTTCATGAAGGCTAAATGCATTGCAATTTTGTTCAGAGTATTCAAAGTTTGCACTATCTATAGAACTGGGTAATGAAGAACTACAATCTTATGCTGCCCACGTAGCACATCTTGTAAGACATTAAATCCTAATACCAAGATCTTTAGAATTCTTGATTTTCACATATGAATTTTAATTGATCAAGAAAACATACCTTGATCCATGACAATAATTGAGAATTTTAGATCTGCAAAATAATAAACTGTTAAATTAAAGAAACCGTTCTCACTTTTCTTCTCTTTTATTGAATGAATTAATTGATGTATTTCATTCACATTTATAGACAGAGAGAGGCAGTCTCCTTTTGTGCCATAAAACTCTCAACTTTCCATCAAAGTAGACAATTATAAAACTACCATTTCTCAATTGGGCCAATAGGATTTTAGTAATATTAATCACCTTTAATTAATTCTTTAATATTACATGGGCCACAAATAATTGGTTTTACATTCTCCCACTTGACCCGTGTAATATTGTTTTGTTATGTGGTATATAACATAATGCGCATACCATTAGCTAAAATCCATCATACATTGGTCACTTAATATATCATCCTTAAGTAAAGACTAATAAGAGTCATGGCGGTTTTACACCATCATATAAGCATAATTCCTTCCATGTACTATAGTATTAGTCCCTACCCAACATGACACATAATGAGAAGTTCGATAATTGCATTACATTAATGTCTTCGAAAAGACTATCCCTGTCAGCATTTGCATAATTCATTCACGTACATGTACCAACAGTTATGACAGGAATAATATTTTGTCAAAAACAATACATAAATGAGCCCAAAATGTCAATACATAAGCATCATAAATTGCATAATAATGTTAATGATAATTTTCAATAATGCCCATCCTTTCGACATGTTCATTGAATGTCTTTGGTGGCAATCCTTTTGTTAATGGATCCGCAATCATAAGATTGGTGCTAATATGCTCGATTGACACCCTTTTGTTTTTGAACTTCTTCTTTAACGGCAAAGTACTTCAATTCCATGTGCTTAGCACCTTTAGAGTACTTGTCGTTATTTGAAAAGAAGACTGCTGCAGAATTATCACAGTAAAGTTTCAATGGCTTGGCTTTACTGTCGACGATCCCAAGTCTTGAAATAAAGTTCCGCAGCCAATTTCCTTGAACTGTGGCCTCTAAGCATGCCACAAACTCGGCTTCCATAGTGGATGCAGCAATGATTGACTGCTTCACACTTTTCCATGATATAGCCCCTCCAGCTAAGAGGAACAAATAGCCAAATGTGGACTTTCTAGTATCCACACATCCAGCAAAGTCCGAATCTGAATATCCAATGACTTCCAAGTTATCAGATCTCATATAAGTGAGCATGTGATCTTTCGTTCCTTGCAAGTATCTCAATACTTTCTTTGCAGCTTTCCAATGATCAAGTCCTGGGTTACTTTGATACCTGCCCAGCATTTCAACAGCAAAACTGATATCTGGTTTGGTGTAAGTCTGAGCATACATTAAGCTCCCAAGAAGAGATGCATAAGGAATAACTGTCATTTGTTTGCGTTCCAATTCGTTTTTAGGACATTGCATGAGACTAAATTTGTCTCCTTTCTGAATTGGAACAACATTCGCTGAACAATTTTTCATATTGAATCTCTCTAAAACTTTATTGATGTATACTTTCTGAGACAACCCTAACAACCCTTGTGACCTATCACGGAATATTTCAATTCCAATTACATAGGTTGCCTCTCCCATGTCTTTCATTTCAAAATTTTTAGAGAGAAATTTCTTAGTCTCGTATAATAGACCAAAATCATTAGTAGCTAGCAAGATATCATCAACATACAGAATCAGAAATATAAACTTGCTCCCACTGACCTTCAGATATATACATCGATCAACGACGTTTTTCTTAAATCCAAAGGAAGTAATGGTATCGTTGAACTTAAGATACCATTGACGGGAAGCCTGTTTAAGTCCATATATTGATTTCTTTAACTTACATACCATGTGTTCCTTTCCTTTAACTGAAAAACCTTCAGGTTGATCCATATAAACTTCATCTAAATTTCCATTTAGAAAGGCGGTTTTCACATCCATTTGATGTAGTTCTAAGTCATAATGAGCTACTAAGGCCATTATAATTCTGAGCGAGTCTTTCTTAGAGACTGGTCAAAATGTCTCCTTATAATCAATGCCACTTTTCTGAGTAAAACCTTTGGCAACAAGTCTAGCTTTATGTCGTTCGATATTACCATTAGAGTCGCGCTTGGTCTTAAAGACCCATTTACACCCAACTCTTTTACATGATTCTGGTAATTCAACGAGATCCCAGACTTCATTATGTTCCATAGATTTCAACTCATCTTTCATAGCATCTAACCACTTATCAAAATTAGCGCTCTCAATGGCTTGTGAAAATGAAACTGGATCATCATCAACAATTTCCAAGTCAAATTCAGACTCTTGCAGGTAAACCACATAATCATCAGAAATAGCAGGTCTACGTTGTCTTTGTGACCTTCTTAATGTTATTTCTTGTGGTTCATTTAATGCAGGTTCATCGGTGGCAACTTCATTGTGAGGTGTTTGACCATTTATTTGTTGTTCAGGTAAATTTTCATGTCGTTCAACAATTTGAGGAACAACAACATTAGAAGAAGTTGAGGGTAGAGAAACTTAAACTCTAACTTCTTGTATTTCCACATTTCGTGGTTCAAAACTCAAACTAACTTCACCATTCTCAATGAACCTAGCATTTCCAGTTTCAACAATTCTAGTACTATGGTTAGGACAATAAAATCTATACCCTTTTGATTTTTCTGGATAACCAATGAAAAATCCACTGATTGTTCTTGAGTCCAGTTTCTTTTCACATGGATTATAAATTCTTGCTTCTGCTGGGCAATCCCAAATATGCAGGTGCCTTAAACTGGGTTTCCTTCCCGTCCATAGTTCAAAAGGAGTCTTTGGAACTGCCTTACTAGGAACCCTGTTTTGTAGATATATAACAGTCTTTAATGCAAACATCCACAAAGATATGGGTAAAGAAGAACTGCTTAACATACATCTAACCATTTCTATAGAGTACGATTACGCCTTTCAGCCACACCATTTTGTTGTGGTGTGCTTGGCATAGTGTATTGAGAACATATGCCATGTCTTTCAAGAAATTTAGCAAATGGACTTGGGTGTTGTCCAGTTTAATCATACTTTCCATAATATTCACCACCTCTATCAGATCTAATAATTTTCACATTTCTGTCTAATTGTCGTTCAATTTCATTGACAAAAATTTCTAAAGCATTTACAACTTGAGACTTTTCATGTAGTAGATAGACATAACCATAGCGTGAAAAATCATCAATAAAGGTGATAAAATACTTTTTCCCACCAAATGATGAAACATCAAAAGGCCCACATATATCGGTATGTATTATGTCAAGAAGCTGTGTGCTTCTTGTGGCTCCTTTCTTTGTGTGTTTGGTTTGTTTACCCTTAATACAATCCACACAAGTTTCAAGATCGCTAAAATCCAAGTCAGGAAGGATTTTATTCTTTACTAATCTTTCTATCCTTTCCTTGGATATGTGACCCAAACGTTTATGCCATAAGTTAGCAGATCGTTCATTCAGTAAACCACGTTTAGTACCAATATTATGATGCAAGGTCAAAAGAGTCTTGGCAAAGAGGTTATCAAACTTTAATTTATATAAGCCATCACAAAGAATAGCGGAACCGATAAGACGATTTTGTTTAAACAAATTTAAACATCTATTTCCACCATCAAAGAAATATCCAATAGAATCAAGTTTTGATAAGGAAACTAAATTACGAGAAATAGAAGGTACATATAGAGTCTGAAATAAATCTAAATAATGTCCAGTATCTAAAATCAAACGATAAGTTCCAATGGCTTCAACTGGAGGTTTGACTCGATTTCCCATGAGGACAAACTTTTCATTTGAATTTATGGTCTGGGTTGAAAGGAATCCCTTTACTTTCGAACCATGCCTTACGTTTCAGGCAATCCTTTTTATGGTGCCCAGGTTTGTGACAGAAATGACACGTATCCTTTTTGTGTTCCTTATTGTGGATATGGGTAGAAGACTCATTTATCTTTAGTGGTCCTTGCTTAATGCCCTTTCTAGATCTTTTCTTATATTTCTTTCCAGCTCCTTGATGACTTACGAGACGAACAGAATGAGTTCCTTGATTCTTAAGCTTTGTCTCCTCTTGCACGAGCATACTATGCAATTCATTTACATTCCATTTATCCTTTAAGGTATTAAGTTCATATGGAATGGACCGTACTCGGGAGGCAAAGAGTTGATGATAAATTGTACCAAAAAGTTATCATCCATAGTCATCCCAAGAGTCCTAAGTGTTGCTACAATGTTACTCATTTCAGTAACATGCTCATGCATGGTACGAGAAACATCAAATTTCATCGTGGTTAAGGTACTCATCAGTGTGCCAGCAAGTGATTTGTCAGCTGTTTGGGAACGTTCTTCCACAAACTTCATATATTCCTTAGCATTCTCAGTTTTAGGGATAGTAGACTTGATATTCTTTGCTAAGGTCATCTGCATAAACATTAAGCTTAATCTGTTTGACCTTTCCCAAGCTTTATGGACAGATCTTTCCTCCGCACTGCTCTCATTAGTAAAATCAGCAGGTTTCTCAACTTGAAGTGCCAAGTCCAAGTCCAAAACACCTAAGTTGAACTAACTTGTTCACACCAGTCAGAGAAATTTAGCTCATTGAACAGTGGTACAGATGAAGCATGCGAATGCAGAGAAACGGGAACAGATACTGCAAAATATAAAATACTCTAACATTAATACTTTGAGTTTTAATTTCAAATTCAGATAACAATAAATGTATAGCGTAATTCTCCTTTGGGTGATATTACGTTATACCATCATAATAAATATAATGATGCTAATTAAATTTCACTTAATTGGTAATTAAACATATTCTAATCAAACATGTATGATATCTTTGGATATACAAAACACATCCGACCAAGTAAATCAATTAACCACGATCATATTCAAGATTAATAAAATTAACCGATCAACCTTTGGGCGATCCATAATAATTTTATAATCTTTGAACGTCAATATACTCTTGATATTACATTTATAAGCATCATACCACCAAGAGTAATTGACCAAAAATAAATTACGTAATTTAGTGTTCGCAAGTTCGGCCACTTTGGTGACTAACAAACAACATTAATCAAACATTAATTACATAACTAAAACATTTATCTAAATTAGTCATCAAAACTTTTGGATAAATCATTTTCTATCCCAATTATTGTGTGTAGATTAATTACCATAGAATTTTTATTCACTTTCGAAGATGAATAAACAAGATACAAGAAGTAAGTGATTAAATTAGATATAATCCATAATTCAAATTTCACAAAATATGCTACCTGAAACCACTTCTTTGACACTTTTATTTAGTTTCTCTGGAAAGAGGAAATCAACTTCCAATATGCAAAGCTTGTCTGCTTTAAAGATAATAACTACATATAAAAATCAATTTAACATATTGACTTGTGTATACAGTGCTCAACCCATACGTAATAAAAAACCCATGCCTGGCCATCATCAGCAATAAATGCAAAATAAGCAGAATACATATCGGCAACATGATAGATAAAATCAATTTTAAATTGAACACAAATTCATGCCATTTAATACAAGGAACTTTCATTAATAATTATCAGTGCAAACGGGAAATTAAATGGCCATTGATATGGTTTAATATATCCAGTAGTGGAAGCATCATTCTAATTTTAAACCTTGATCTATAAATTGATAAGGAAAATTAACAATCCCGTACGAAAAACAGTAAATTTTTAAAGGAAAATCAAGAATTTCATAACTTGGCTCTGATGCCACATGTAAGACATTAAACCCTAATACCAAGATCTTTAGAATTCTTGATTTTCACATATGAATTTTAATTGATCAAAAAAAACATACCTTGATCCATGGCAATAATTGAGAATTTTAGATTTGCAAAATAATAAACTGTTAAATTAAAGAAACCGTTCTCTCACTTTTCCTCTCTTTTATTGAATGAATTAATTGATGGATTTCATTCAAATTTATAGGCAGAGAGAGGCAGTCTCCTTTTGTGCCATAAAACTCTCAACTTTCCATCAAAGTAAACAACTATAAAACTACCATTTCTCAATTGGGCCAATAGGATTTTAGTAATATTAATCACCTTTAATTAATTTTTTAATATTATATGGGCCACAAATAATTGGTTTTACACATCTACAAAACAAGGGGTTGCCAACGGTATTTTCTATAGCTCTTCAACTTTCTCGATGTTTATTGGTGAAATATTTCCTGCACGTATGAACCATACTGCTGCTCCTGTGATGAAAATGTCTGCACATTTATCACCACAAGGTTCATAAAATTCTTCAGGATTGCTAATATACACAGCGATGTTTGGCTTCTCGTCCTTGATATGAATATGCGTCCCTAGTTTGATAAAATAAACCACATGAAATATGGAGCTCCTCATCATGATTGCAACACATACTTACAGGTTACAAATTAAAATGATATGTAACGTTTTTGTTTTTTGATTCTTTTGGGGGTAATAGTATTCCTTCCTTTTGTGTAATATTATTTGTTAATAATAATAGTTCATTGACTTGCTTTAGATCCCAACGACGTTAAAGCAAGAGAAGTTGTGTAATCCGTTCCTTCGCACTTCAATTTGGGGGATCCGACTGTCATTGAATATTCCTGAATCGGCCAGTGACGAAGAAGCCTTTGGCACCATCTGCCAAGCCAAGGACAACTTTTGCGTCGCTAAGGAATTGGTTATTAGTTATGAGCATAGAAGACAACAAAGCATCATGCTCGTCCTCAAATGAAGATGACTTTTGTGGCATATTTGATAGCTTAGCTTAGATAGAAGTGGGTAGTTTTAAAAAATTGGTTATAAAAATCTATATTTTATGCAAAACATGTACTTCAGATTTGTAGGACTCTAGCCTTGTTTATTGTGGAAGGTAAATAGAACTTAAAAAATACATGTTGCAGTTTGATTCCAAAATTTCTTTCGAACTTTTGCTTTCACTTAAGAGCTAAGTTTTTGTGTACAGTACTATAGAAGAAAATAAGAACTTTTATTTTTGTGCATTAAGGTATTAGGATTTACTTTTTGGGTGGATATGAGCTACTGAAGATCATAGTTATGTCTTCAACAGCCTTAAGTTTTTGCTGAATCTTTTCTGGTAAGTACATCAGATTACGTGCACGTGTCTGAATGCGTTAAATTACAGTGTTTAATAGATGTAACTAATTACAATACATCCAATAGATTTCATATTTTTATGTTGGTTTCTTTTAGAATTCTTTTCTGGTAGGTAAAATTGACCTCTCCACTCGTACAAACAAATTCTTACTGTGTACGAAAGAATCATAATATTTACTACTACTATACTTTTTAAAATTTAAATAAATATGAGCTAATATTTAGTAAATTTTACAAATAAATCCAGACAGTCATTTTTCAAAATTATTTTGCCAATGTAAATTACAAAATACTTCACATATTACATGCCAATATCAAGAGCAATAGTGTCGCCACATTGCGTCTAAGTACGGATGTAGATCATCTACGGAATTCTTTGTGTATTACAGAGTAGAGTTGTTGACGCACCGTACAACCTTCATTCTTAGCTACTACAAATGCATCATCATCGACATCCAGCATTCTTATACCTCTGGTATTTATCTTGGGATGTTATATCCGCTAAGTTTCGAAACCCTTGCTGTAGATTCGTTCCAAATTGTTGATTTTGATTTCTTTAATGATCATAACCCTGATTTTTAAGTTGATACATGCCTCGTAACTAACATAACCCTGATTTTTAAGTTGATACATGCCTCGTAACTAACAAAACTTACTTTTCAAGTAAATAGTGGCATTTTTACAATGTGAACATATACATTATTTAGTCACGTAAAATTTTATGTTTTGTTAGTTTAGATTGAATAAATATTTGGGTTTAATGTTTAGACATATTGTGTAATGAAAGAGCATCTCGAAGGTATTTCATTGTTTGATAAGAATTATGGAGGGCAAGCTAAAAAGGATCTATTGCATGTTTTGGAGTGATATGAAATAGAAGAGAAGATTCCAAACCAATTAGAAAATGGAAGGAATATGAAGTATGTGCGAAAATGCATAGAATGTACAAAAATACATGTAACTTTCAACTCGGTTATCGAATTTTCGTCCATGAGTACAATTTAGAAATGTCTTTCGATTTTGCACAAATGCAACCGTCGTCTGCAATTAAGCACCGAATCATACATCAATGTGTATCCAAAAACCAACATGGACGATGGAACTTCAAATGTTATATCTGTAATCATGAGGAAAAGAAGAAACAAAATGCACCGAGGCACGCATGTTGCCATACACGGATTCAATGCAAGGAAAACAAGCGCAAGAGGCAGAGACCTCATAGCACCAGCATCGAGCAACATTCCTTATTGTATAGCCTTCACAGGCCAAAACCATTAGCGGAGAATTGAAAGATCTCAAGAAAAATAGGCAATCTCCATGACCTTTCACAGACAAGCATAAGTGCTCTACCCACCTGAATGGTTGTTTGAGAGCCAGATTCAACTTCACCATAGTTCTGGTTTTAGAATATATGAATTCTGAAACTATAGAGGTCAAAAGGAAAATTTGCACGAAAGTTGCGCGAATACTCCATTTTTTCACGCACTTTACTATTAACTATGAAATCTTACAGGATTATTATACTATTAAATATCTTTTCAATGCCACTGTTTTATTGCTATATGTTTAAAGATGAATCTCCTAAAAAATCCTACAAAATTGGCTGGGTGAAATGCTAACGAATCTTTCATTTTTATAGTAGTAATTTTTTCATTCCATTTTTGCTTGGTTAGATTAAATCCTTTAAAGATCACGTGCACAAATTGAAACATCGTAAACCACTATCAAGAAATAGAGATCGTAACCAAAATTTAAAACAAAATAAAAATTGGGGTAATGGTTACAATATTCTAAAATTTGAGAGCAAAGAATGAATATCACAAGCCCAAAACGTTAGGGATTGCAATGCAAGTTATCATTAATTAGACTCCTCCGGACCCCCCCACACCCACCACATAGGCAATCTTCTTCCCCCAAAGCCTAACCCTTCCCTTACATCTATTCTCTTGATCACGTTTATTTCCATTTCGTATCTTTCATTTTTGTGGGTTCTTCTCGGTGAAATTAAATTTAGCCCTTCTCTTACTTAGCAACTGATATGAAGCCACGTGACAATAGTAGCTACGAAACCTACAAGACATTGAATCGAACCCAAGAAAGCTATGAAATCAATGTTTAGAGTTTGACTAAAATATATTGAACTAAAGAACAAACACAATCGCCGACAATATGTTGATCCCGAAATCACAAGACTCAAGAACCTCACCCAGATTGTTTGAAAGCTTGACCCGATAGATTATTAAACCAAAGAACGCCAAGACAATCACAAACAATATCTTGACCTCGTGATCACAAAACTTACAAACCTTATTTGAATTATTAAATGCCAAAAATAGAATGAATTTTTGATAAGTTCGGATAGTTTGAATGCCACAATTATTGAAAATATTTGATAAATTCTGTTCAATTAAGAACAAGATAGAAGGTGGAAAATTTCACATTATGATTAATTCTCAAGAAAATTAACGTCTTTATTGTACAATGAATGAGCCTTTTATTGGCATAAAATAAACTCCTAATACAAAACAAAACTCTAATTCTAAAGAGAAATACAAAAAAACTACAAAACTACAAAATGAATCTGAATAAAGCTATAATACTACAAATAACGAAGATTCCCTTAAACTAATTCATAACAAAAAAAATGCAAAGATGGACCCCTAAACAACCAAATTTGACCCCAAAAGCTTGACTTAGTCAACCGACAAACTTGTACATAATCGAAAGACGTTTTCGGATTGTACTCATGGACGAAAATTCGACAACAGAGTTGAAAGTTATATTCATTTTTGTACATCCCGTGCATATTTCATATTCCTTCCATTTTCTAATTGGTTTGATATCTTCTTTTCTAATTGATTCGCAGCACTCCGGAACATGCAATGGATCCTTGTTAGCTTGCCCTTCATGATTGTCATCAATTGTTGCCATCCACGTGGAAATTAAATTAAAAGACTTCTAGTTTAGGTGGCATATATGTGTATTTTATAGACATTTAAGTTCAAATTTCATCTCCAATGTATTCAATCTATGACTCAAAAAGGATAACTTACGTGCATTTCATTAACTCCAAATTAAAATAAATAAAACCGAGAGAAAGAGAGGAAAACAACAATTGTGCGTGAAAATCACCAGATATGAGAGAGAAAGAGAGAATTTAGTTGCATGTGTGAAAATCAAAAATCAAAAGAAAGAAAGAAAGAGAAATTTTTAAATTTTTGTAGAGTCACTCTATTTATATTATTGTAATGTGTATATATATTGATCGGATAAAATATCCTTAAAATTGACTGTATTACGCTGTGAAATGCTATAAGCAATCATTAATTTATAGTAGTAATTTGTTTCGTTCCTTATATTTTTGTTAGGTTAGACCATTAAGGATCATGCACACAGATTTAACCAAATGCAACAAAATCAAGGTGACCTAAAGTTCTAACATGATGTTTGGTCACGATTTCCTGTCCCTGGACCAGCTATAAATTGACGAAATTGTGTAACACTTTTCATACCTCAAGCTATTGAGGTTCTTCTTGTGGCCATCTTCTACACAGACTTTCGTGCCGCCCCTGGTGGTGGCACCACTAGTTGTAGAACCGAAGCTCACTTTCCCACCTGGTTGTAGAGAAAATAAGAAATTCGTGATTGGCCCACTGGAAATACTGTTAACAGGCGGGGCGAGGTTGGTATGCCAAAAACTATGGGTGATTAGACATCCTTTGGGTGCAATAGGTGCCAGAGGGACAATTACGTAAGAATCCTTAGCTTTATGAAACTCACTGTTAGAATACACTTTTCTTCGCTATCTGCGGCGGGCTTTCAATGGTGGCAGCAGGAGTTGAGATTTTCAAGGCACCATTTACCAAGACAGCAAATGTAAGATACACAAATCTAAGTCATTTTTCATTTTAATATTTTGAAGTCGAATATTACATAAGAATAAAACTAATGTTGTGCGGGGCGAAATAAATTGTTCCTTGAGCACAAGTTATGGATTTTGATTCATAGGGTGTCAAGTGATAAAATTGTACAAAGAAATTAAATGTGATTACTATACACTTAAATATCTTAACAAAAATATAAAAATTGAACTCGTAAAAAATTCTTACAAATGACTGGATTACATGGTGAAATGCAATAACAAATCTTTCATTTTCATGATTTTAATTGTTTCACTCCTGATCCTTTGCAAAAGCAATCGAGATCTTGATATAGCTACTAAACTATGTCTATTGCATGGCTGGTGTTCATTACAAGTAATCTTATCTTGATTCTTCATCAAGACAAACTATCATGTACATGACGAGATCAAACATTGTCTCATTATCAAGCCTTATGAAAGATCTGTAATCTCAACCTATTCGATGTATCTTTATTGTTTACAAGTACACAAATATTTTATGTGCATAATGATATGAATCATCCAAAAGTAATCTCTGCATAGATTACACATAAAACATGAACTCAAAATAATATATATGTGGGCATGCAACATTCAGTTAAGAATTTTTAGATACACAACATATCATTATCTACACAAGGCAAATTATTATTAGGCTTCACATCAACTGTAACCGTTGTCTGTATAAAGCAAAGAATCATGTATCAATGTATATCCCAAAATAAACATGCAAAGGTGGCCCTGAGGGTGCACAAATTGAGCGACCGCACAGGGCCTCAAAATTATAGGGGCACCCATTTTTTTTTTAATATTTGTATATTTACTTATAATTAAATATTTATATTAATTTTAAAATATAAAATTTTTATTATTATGCATAAGATATTAAAATTAAGAATAATGTGACTAACTAATTATAATTTCCTTGAGCATAATATTTTTAAATAGTATTCCTACAGTAAATAATGCGAGGGAAAATGGAAAAATCGAAAAGAGATCATGCCGACCACATAATTGAGAGAATAAAGAAAAATTGAGCAACCGCCTTTTTTAATAGTCTTTTTGGAGAAAAGAATTAAAGAAACCAATCATCTTATCCAATTGCCTCAAAGATAATTGAGGCGGAGAAAAAAGAAGCCAACCGTCTTTTTGGAGAAATCGTCTTTTTCTTTAATCATCTTTGATCTAACTCCAAAAAATCTCTCTTTTCTTTAGACAAGTTAAACTCATTGGATGATGTTAATTTGAAAACATGTTGAGATTATCTTGATATTGTTTTTAAGACATAAATTTTTGCGATCTTGATGGTGAAGATTTATTTCAAGAGTTAAAAGTTTTGCTAAATCTTTTACCAAAAGAAATAAAGACGACTTTTGATATATTGACTTATTTGAAAAGATTGGATTGCTTTCCGAATACATGTATTGCTTATAGAATATTATTGACAATTCCTATTACCGTGGCATCTGCTGAACGAAGCTTTTCAAAATTGAAAATTTTAAAATCTTGTTGGCGATCAACCATGTTACAAGAATAATTGAATATATTAGCTTTGATATCTATTGAGCAAGACTTTTTAGAAAATATTGATTACGAAAGTTTAAATAGTGACATTCGCTTCTAAAAATGCGATAACAAATATTTTTACATGATTTGTTGCATTTCAAATTTTACACTTGGCTTGATATATATATTTTTTCAAGGTTTGTATATGGAATTGCACGAAGAGGCTAGTGGCTTAAATGATTCTTTATTGATGACATATGAATTTTGATGAAGTTCGAGAAATACTTTTGAGCTTTATTTATGTTTTCTTGTTCATGTATGTAAAATAAAATAAAATTAAATATCATATTTTTGCAAAGAAATAATATTATTAGTTACTTGAAGGGGGCATCCATTTAAAATCTCGCACAGGGCACCCAAAATCTTAGGGTCGGCTCTGCAAACATGGATAATAGAATGTCAAATGTTATATATGTAAGCATGAGGAAAAGAAGAAACAAAATACAAAAAAGGCATGCATGCACTCATACACAATAAAACGCATGGAAAGCACACATGTGAGAGAAACCTCATAGCACCAGCAACGAGCAACGTTCCTTTTTGTATAGCCTCAAACACCCAAAACCATAAGCTGAACATTGAAAAATCTCAAGAAACGAATGCAATCTGTATGACCTTTCACAGACAAGTCGAAGCACCCTAACCTGTTACCAGCCAATGAATCTGCCCCACACTGATTAACAACAGCTTCTGGCTGGTAGACCAAATAATAAACCCTAATGTTGACATTCCATATCCCTAAAAGGTGCTTTTTATCCTTGATTAGAATGCGCTGAGTCTTCCAGTTACCTATGCCACGGGCCCTTAGGATTTTGGGACCATACAATAAAAGATAATTTTCAGAACTTCTCCTTTCTATTAAAGCTAATCCTCTATGTTGTGTTTGGTTTATAGGGAAAATGAGTAACAAAAAGAGCGAAGAATAGAATCTTAGACTCCATGATTTTCATCTCGCCTAAAGAATTTAGCTTGGCATTTTAAAAGGCCATGGTATCAACACCTATATGATCAACCTATTACTAGAATTATGTAGATACCTAATCTTAATTAAATCAGGGTAAGATAGACCTTATTGACAAGTTGTTAAAGTAATTTCTATGTTAATATTGAAGTCAAAAATTGATGATGATGATGAAAAATAAGGTCTTGCTAAGCGAAAACATTTCTAGCTTGGGTGCAAGATTCATTTTTGACGTACTCATAATTTGAAATTATTAATTTGATTATAAGGGTGTCAAATGGAAAATTCGCACTAAGACTGCACGAACACCTTATTGTTCTTACCCTATGTGTAGGCACCTAACTTCACTTCTAACAATGAAATTGTTAAAGTATGGGCTACCTCACTATTTCTTTATTGGGCCTTATTACTCAAAATTGTTGGAGGCCCAGACTTCTTTTAACATTCTTGCATTTTTTGGTGCCTCTTATGGATGGGTGTGTGCCGTACACGTGGCACACTCCCACCCTTTGGATAGAGACTGTTCAATTGAATTGATATTTACTTGGTCCTTAGTCTTTTGGCATTGAATTTGTCAGAATTTTCTTTCTTTCTCTGTGTGTGAGAATCTGTTTGTGTTCTTCCATCTCTCTGAAAATATAACTTTGAATTTGTGTGATTTCTTTCCTTTGTGTAAGGATTGTAGTGTTGAAGTGATCTTTGAGAGGAACTTTGTGAGAAAGAGGCTAGAGAAAAACACGAAGAAATTTTTGATTTCTTCGAACATTTTGTATTGATTTAACGGGTGATTAGGTCGTAAGATTGAACATCCGAACTCTATTTTGGAGCAAAAACATATCTTGTGTTATTCCATTTATTTTTCTATAACAAAGTTCAAGAATACAAAAGAATATATCTCTGGGACCAAGTGGTATCAGAGCTTTATTTCTAAAAAAAAAAATTTATTGATTGCGTGTCATTTGAATTTTTTTTAATGGATCTGTAAGATCTGAAGTTCTTGCATATGTCTTTTTTCTTTTCTTTAAAGGAAAATTGTTTGAAAACCTATTGTGAGTTTTACTTTTCTCTCGGTTTGTTTTTAACTGACTTATCTCAAATAAATTTGTGGATCTCACAAGATCCGGTAGTGAACTGTTATTTCTTTCAAAATTTCTGTTACAGTATCCTCTATTTTGTTATTGACTCGTTTAATATGCTGTTTTTCCGTTGAGTTCTATTAAAATGGTACAACTTGTACTGAGTTTGGCGAGTTGAGTTGACTCAACTTGAGTTCACACCGAGTTTTCTGATACATTGTTGAGTTCATATTGAATCACAATAACTCGGAGGGTTCTTGTGCATGGTTTGATATTCTGATTCAATTCTTGGTACCTTCTAATTGGTGTCTTTATTCTGAAATTAACATTTCAGAATCTGTTATTTTTCTAAAATCTCACTCACATTCTGTTATTGTGCCCCCAAATTAATTGGAACCAGTCATTAAGGTAAGTAATCTACCATTACTTTCCTTTGTCCAGATCCCTTAAGAGGATCTAGGAATCTGAGGGAATAGTGGAATCAAGGATTTCCACTTCTTAGGCTGTTAAATAGTGCATATTATACCTGTCATTAGTTACTGGTCTCTGCATAAATTTTTTATGCTAAACTCTCATATATATATCTGATAGCATTCCTGATAATCAAATTCTTGTTGTTAAAATCCTGAAATTTGAGACTGCAATACTCTGTGTGCTACATTGCTATAATTTTGTAAATAATTTGTCAATATGTCAACTTCTCAAAAACTTGATGTTGAAACTTGGAATGGTACTAGAGACTTTAGTATCTGGCGCCAGAAAATGAAAACTCTGTTAGTACAACAGAGATGTGCTGGTGCCCTTGATGGCACCTAGGCTGCTGAGATTAGTGCCTATAGGGGACAAGAATTAACTGAGATTACCTGGAGCACCATTTTTCTCTACTTATCTGATAATGTAATTAGAAAGGTAGATGAAACTGCTACTGCTGAGGCATTATGGACAAAACTGGAAAGTCTATACTTAACCAAAACTATACCTAATAAGTGCTACCTCCTAAGACAGTTCTATAACTTCAGGTTTGACCCTTCTAGCAGCCTAGAAGATAATATTGGCTAATATACAAAATTAACTCAAGATCTAGCCAATTGTGATGAAGAGCTTTCTCATCAGCAACAAGTTGTTGGCCTGTTAAACTCTTTAAGTGAGAAATATAGGGATGTTAGGAATGCCCTAGAGTATGGGAGAGAGGACCTTACTGTTGACATCATAATCATTGCCTTAAGAAATAAAGACCTCGAGTTACAAATTGATTCGAATCATTCCAAGGGAGGTGAGGGCATGCATATTAAACAAAAAACCCCTTCGGGGTAAAAAGACCAATCAGTACAACTTTATCTCCTCTAAGAAAGGAAAATATGTGAATCAGAAATCCAAAGACAAAAATAAGAATCAAGTGAAGAACAAGACTCAAGTCACGAAATGTTATTACTGTGAAAAGACAGGACACCTAATAAAAGATTGTTTTAAGAAGATCTCTGATTCAAAAGGAAAGAATAATGTTGATGTCTCTGCAGCAATTGCTTGCAACCATGACCTGATATACAGAGGGTTGTTATTGTCACTATAACTAGAAGGGATCCAAAAAAATGAGTCCTTGATTCTGGTTGTACCTTCCACATGTGCCCTATTAAAGATTGGTTTTGTGAATTTGTTGAACTTGATGTGGGAAAGATCCAAATGAGGAATGACATGAGTTGTCAAATAAAGGGTATTGGAAAATTGAAATTAATGCTGAGCAATAACTGTATTCTTGAGTTAACCAATTCCAGATATGTCCCTGAACTCAAACGAAACTTAATCTCCTTGGGAGAACTGGATAATAACTTTAACATTATGATCTATAAAGGTATCCTGAGACTGAACCTTAATAACAAACATATAATCTCCTCTTCTAAGATAAATGGGATTTATACCATATGTGTTGAACCTTTAGTAGGTCACAGTGCTACAGCCTTAAACTCTATTTCAACTAAATCCTTAATCTGGCATAGAAGGCTTGGCCACATTTCTAAAAAAGGGTTAATTTCTTTGAATAAACTTGGATATTTTGGAAATGATAATATCGACAAGTTAGATTTTTGTAAAAACTGCATAATTGGAAAACAAACTAAAATACCTCTTAAAATTGGTATTCACAAATCCACCTCTATCTTAGACTATCTACATGCTGACCTTTGGGGACCAGCTACTGTAAATACTCTAAGTGGATTCCGGTTTTATCTACTAATAGTAGATGATTTGTCAAGAAAGATAGAGACATTTCTTTTAAGACAAAAATCTGACGCCTTTCAAAATTTCAAACAGTGAAAATTAATGATTGAAAATTAGACAAATAAGAAAATCAAAGCACTAAGAACAGATAATGGACTTGAGTTTTGTAATTCTGAATTTAATTCTTTTTTGTAAAGAATTTGGAATTTTGAGACACAAAACTATGACTTACAATCCTCAGCAAAATGGTGTGGCTGAGAGAATGAATAAGACTCTATTGGAAAGAGCCAGGTGTATGCTTTATAATTTTGTTCTTCCAAAATTGTTTTGCGGGTGAAGCTCTAAAAATTGAAACTTCTTTGATAAGTAGAAGTCCATCTAGTGCTATTGATTTCAATAGCCCTGAAAAATTGTTGTTAGAAAAAATCCAGACTATAGTAAACTTAAAGTTTTTGGCTGTGCTGCACACTCTCGTCAGAATGAAGGAAAATTAGAACTTAGATAATTAAAATATGTTTGTTTTGGGATATGGGGAGGAGACCAAAGGTTACAGGCTTTGGGTTAAAGAACAAGATGTTTACAATATTATAGTTAGGAGGAATGTTATCTCCAATGAAGATATATTTTCCTGTAATGGTTCCACAACCCCAAAATTTGCGAAACTTGTATTAATGAGGGAAACTGTTATGGAAAATCAATCTGAAACTATTGAAGATCAAAATGATTTGATTGAGGTGGAGTCTACTCAATCAAATAATGACTGTAATGAAAATGATTCTGAAATTGAGATTGAATATGTAAATCCACCATTTGTTTATTACCAACTCACAAGAGACAGAGAAAGAAGGAACATAATACTTTCAACTAGATTCAGTTTTCTGTTTTAGACTCCTTAAACTCTGAACTGAACAGTTTTGAAGAAGCAATAAGTTGTCCTATTTTAAACTATGGAAGAAAACCATGAATGAGGAAATGGATTCTTTAATAAAGAATAAAACATGGGTTCTTGTCAACAGACCTAAAGATAAAAAGCTAGTTGACTGCAAAAGGATTTTCAAAATTAAAGAAGGAGACTATAAAACAGAAAATAAAAGATATAAGGCGAGATTAGTGGCAAAAGTTTTTACACAAAAGGAAGGAGTAGACTTTAATGATATTTTTTCACCAGTTGCCAAATACACTTCAATCAGAATTTTATTAGCTTTAACTGCCCACTTTTACTGGGAACTGGAACAACTTGATGTTAAAACAGTCTTCCTTTATGGTGACCTTGATGAAGTCATATACATGAATCAGCCTAAGGGCTATGAAGTTGAATCTAAAAGTGAAAATGTTTGTTTGCTGAAAAAGTCTCTTTATGGGTTGAAACAGGCTCTTAGACAGTGGTATATAAAATTCAACTCTTATGTTCAGACTTTGGATTCTGAAAAAAGCAACTATGACTCCTGTTTGTTTTTCAAAGGGTCAGGTGGTCTCAAATCATTTATTTGTTATTGTATGTGGATGATATGCTACTTGCTTGTCATGATAAATCTGAAATTGAATCTGTTAAGTCAAAATTAAAGTTTGAGTTTGAAATGAAAGACTTTGGTCCAGCTAGTAGAATCCTTGGCATGGAAATTGTAAGAGATAGCTCTAGTTGTACTCTAACTTTAAAACAGTCTGCATATATAAAGAAAATACATGAAAAATTCTCTATGTAAGAATGCAAACCTATTTCATTGCCCATTGCTAACCATTTCAAATTGTCAAATGATCAATCACCAAAATCTGATGATGGATTAAAAAGAATGGAAAAGGTGCCTTATGCTAATGCTGTAGGATCCATAATGTACCTCATGGTTTGTACCACGCTTGACTTAGCTCATGGAATCAGTATTTTAAGTAGGTTTATGCTAAATCCTAGGGAAACACTGGTTAGCAATAAAGTGGATGTTCAGGTATTTGAAAGGTTCAATTGACCTAGGACTAAAGTTTAAAAGAAGTAATGAAGGTATAATCTTAAAGGGTTATACTCATTCAGATTTTGTTGGTGATCTTGACAAGAGAAGATCTCCATCCTCTTACATTTTTACTTTGTGTAATAGTTGCATTAGTTGGAAATCTCAGTTGCAAAAATTGGATGCATTATCCTGTACGGAGGCTGAGTATATTGTTGAATGTGATGCTATAAAAGAAAGCATTTGATTAAGAGGATTGTTGAATGAAATTAGGTCTGTTAATGAATTTGTTAGTATTCATACTGATAACTAAAGTGCAATTCATTTAAGTAAAAACCTAGTTTATCATGACAGAACAAAGCATGTTGATATAAAATTTCATTTTGTAAGAAATTTGATTGAACAGGGTGTGATCAGTCTTGTTAAAATAACTACAAAATTTAATCATTTTGATTTAGGAACTAAAATTTTGACACTTAATAAATTTACAAATTGCTTGAAAATTCTGAACATCACCTAAAAACTGATCAGGTGATATTCAAAAGTTCATTTGTTGAAAACTAAACTAACTTTAAATTTTTTCTTTTTACATGTTCCTAGAGCTAATGAAGTCAAGTAAGGTTTGAATCCATTGGTTGAAACAAAGAAATATTTTAGCAAGGTGGAGAATGTTAAAGTATGGGCTACCTCACTATTTCTTTATTGGGTCTTATTACTTAAAATTGTTGGAGGCCCAGACTCTTTTAATATTCTCGCGTTTTTTGGAAGAACTTTTTTGGTACCTCTTATGGATGGGTGTGTGCCATACACATGGCACACTCCCAACCTTTGGATAGAGACGGTTCAACTGAATTGATATTTACTTGGTCCTTGGTCTTCTGGCGTTGAATTGGTCATTCTCTAGAATTTTCTTTCTTTCTCTCTGTGTAGGATCAAAAGACATTTCCAGATTGTATTCATAGACGAAAATCCGACAACCGAGCTTAAAGTTATACGCATTTTTACATTCGCGCATACGTCATATTCCTTCCATTTTCTAATTGGTTTGTGATCTTCTCTTCTAATTGATTCGTATCATTTCGGAACATGCAATGGATCCTTGTTAGCTTGCCCTCCATGATTCTCATCAATTGTTGCCACCTACGTGGAAAATAAATTAAAAGGCTTCTAGTTTAGGTGGCATATATGTGTATTTTATAGACATTTAAATTCAAATTTCATCTCCAATGTATTCAATCTATGACTCAAAAAGGATAACTTACGTGCGTTTTATTAACTCCAAAATAAAATACATAAAATCAAAGAGAGAGGAAAAATTCAATTGTGCGAGAGAATCACCATATATGAGAGAGAGAGCGAATTTAATTACGTGTGTGAAAATCAAGAATCAAAAGAAAGGAAGAGAAAGTTTAAAATTTTGTTGACTCACTCTATTTAACAATGCCTGTACATATAAACAAACATATTTATATACAATGCCTATTTTTCCCTTCATGACGTAAACTAGACAAAGTCCCGATCAAATTGCACTCTAGTTAGTGTGGAATGTCACCACATGCTATTTTGTACTCGCTGGTATACTTCGAGTTAGTGTATGATACCAATTGACCAATTTTTTTAGATAATATGTAGTAATTTCTTTGAAACAATCATTGTGTGCGTTGGTAGTGTGATTACTATTTGGATTGCAAACAAAATATTTTCTCTTTCATTTTCATTGTTCTTTACTTAAGGGTGGTCTCGTTACTTTTTGATGGAAGTAGTACTTTCATATTTATTATTTTCAACATTTCTATCTCTTGTTCATTGTAGTCTCTTGAGGTAAGGTAAACATACCTCTCCCTGCACTTAATTCTTCCAATATATAAAGCAAGGTTGGTGAATCCAAATGTCCCATTTGGTTTGGGTGGAGGCGTAAAAACCTCACCTAAGCTTGACCGTGAGTTAAGCTAAACCCTAGGTCGGTCCTGAGATTTTGGGGTCTTATGCCAACTTTAAATATTGGGCCCTATAAATATTTTAAAATATAAATTAATAATCAATAAAAATACTCAAAATTATACAAATAATAATCTAAATCTTTCAAATGTTTAAATTAAATTCGTTCTTCTAGATATTTTGTTAGAAAATCAACAATTATACAATTACAATCAATTTGTTCATAACTTCTTTTTCAATAAAAATCAAGCCAATCCATTCAACCTTTCTCGTGACATTATTGACCAAGAGTAGGGTTTTATTAACTTCAACTAAGCTGCTTTTGGCAAATGCAAATGCAAATGCAAATAGTATTGTTAATAATATTTTATAAACAATGTACGCATTTGAAAAATAATAGTCTATCATTTAATACAATCTGATATTTCAATCACCTTTTTGGTCTCCTCCAACGAACAATTTCTTAGAATTTGTAGCTTAGAAAATAATTCTTCGTGCTTCAAAAATTCTTCAAGCTTATCATGTCAACACTTCAAAGAATTATCATCTAAAATCTTTAGCTTTCATTTGTAAATCAAGCACAAATCCAAAATTTTTGAAATTATTCAAAACACTAATTTAAGTAAATAAAGAGCATGGTTAACTATATATAAGAAATAATCAACTTTGAAAAAAATTCCCAGCTGATCATCTCATCATTGATATTTTTATGAAAGCACTTTTTCTGTGAGTGTTACATTTTTTTTTTCATGAAATGTAGATTTAACTTTCATTTGAGTAGTAATCTTGTCAAATTTAAATCACGTTTTTCTATATGTTTCAAAATATGAAATAAGTGCTTTCCATGACTAATATCAACATCAATCGACATATCCTCGCTTTGTAACATTTTACGTACTCTATTAATAGCTCACAATATATTCTACCAAATAATCATGATAAACAAGAACTCAAAATCCATAATGTCACAAGATAAAACTTTTAGTATCTCTAAATTACTTAGGCCTTAGGGTCATCACAATTCACATGTATCCACCAAGTGTTTTAAAATGGCTTTTATTTTTAGCGCTTGAAATATCCTTGCTTTAACACTTTTAACTTTTTTTTTCCATTTTACTATTCCCAAAAAAAAAAAAAAAAAAAAAAAAAGGATTTAACCTTTATACAAGAATTTGTCATCTCACGAAGTGTAAGAGAAAGAATATAATTAACAACCATATGTTGTGTAATTTGCAATTGAATACTATTTTCTATAAACATTTACGCCTCCATTTCATATTAAAATAATTATCATAACCGTGACCTCTTAAAATAAAATACCAAGTTTAAGTATTTTATATGTAATAGTTCCCCAAACAGTTATTGCCCTCAAGTATCATCCACATAAAAAAAAAAAAAAAAAGGACTTCTACTTTAATTAGACTTACTATGGCATCTGCATAATTAAGTGTTAAATATTTCTACAAAATAAAGACTGAACTAACCTAACGTGCACATTTTAATTATATATTAAATAGTTGCTAACTGGACAGCTGGGTTGGCTTGGTTGACTGTATTTGGGCTTTATTTTGTTTGTAATTTTTTTTATTAACTATATATAATAAAAAAAAGTTGAGGGCCTTAACAAAAATCAGGTCTTAGCCAATCGCTTACCCTGCCTCTAATAGGACCGCCACTAGCTAAACTGTCCACATCTACACTTTCAACAAATCAGGGTAAAATAATCCCCTTTTTCGAATATATAATAACAATCTATTTAGACAATAATGTGAAAGCCAAATACAACACATGAATGTGACTTGAAGTTCTAACATGATGTTTGGCCACGATTTCCTGACCCTGAACCAGCCATAAATTGACGCAATTGTGCAGCACTTCCACCTCATGCTATTGAGGTTATTCTTGTGGTCATCTTCTCCGCATACCTTTGCACCGTCATTGGTGGTGGCGCCACCAGTTGTGGAACCAAATCTACTTTAAGACCAGCCCCCTAGGGCACATCCAAGTTGGCGGAACAATCACATTGGGAGGCTCTGGAACCAAGCGTGGGGAGTTCGATTCCTGGTGGGAACCTTTGATCCAATAATGGAGGAATTATTGGTGGATTAATCACCATGGAGGAGGCTTCCTTTGGGGAAGGAGTAAATGCCATGTGGGAACCTGGGAACCAACAAGGGCACATCCTGCGATTTACCTCCCTGAGTAGCTGAGGGGCCGGAGGTTCAGGGACGAGGATATATAGTCTGGCGCAAGCTGGGACACTTCGTTAAAAAAAAAAAAATCTACTTTAAGACCTGGTTGCAGAGAAAATAAATAATTAGTCACGTGCTCACCTGATATGCCGTAAATAGACCTGACGCTGGTAGGTACGGACAAAAATTGTGGGTGATTAGATGTCCTTTGGGTGCAATAGGTTCCAGAAGGGCAACTACATAGGAATTCTTAGCGTCATGAAAATCACTGTTAGAATACCTTTTTCTTTGCTTTTTTGTGCTATCTGCAGTGGGTTTTCATCGGTGGCGGCAGGGGTCGGAATTTTCAAGCTACTGTTTACAGAGATGCTGAGTGTAAGCAAGGTCAGTCTTGTGATTGTCGAGGCCTTGAGGCGATGTCTATAAATTAGCCCCCCCCCCAAAAAAAAGTCAATGTCAATGCAAAACTCAATGGTGAATTATGCAGCCTATTACTAACTTAAAACTTAACACTAAAACAACTAACAAATATTCAATAACAAGTTAGGACAAGCCATTGCTCACCTGAGAAGTAGAATTTCGATGGAAATTAGGGAATCACACCTTCAAGAATTCTGTGGTCACAACTCACAAACTTGAAATAAAAATTTAAAATCAAACACCAATACAAATATACAATTCTATTACGTTAGTCTATTCATCATATATTCAAATCCAATTGCAAATTGCTATTTCATTAGAAATCCTACGAAATCAGAAACCGAAATTCCTATTTAACTATTTTCAAAAATCAGAAAGTGCAACGAATTTTCGGAATTGAACTCACTGAATTCCACTACCAGATGAGCGTGTACCACCTTTTGTGCATGTCTGGGGCCTCCCATTAACACCATTGCTTGCTATTGCCCCACGATCAACATATACAGTCAATTTCCCGAAGACCATTCTAAAATATCTTCCCTCTAGATTTTTTTCCCCTATTAAATCCATCTACATTTAGTTCGCATGAATGATTACACCAAAAAATCTAAACTATTTTCCAAATATTATTTCCTTAGGCAAGTGCAAAAACTTCACCCTTTTTTCCTTTTTCTATAACAAAACTAAAGTGTGATATGTACATGAGGAGCCGGCACCTGCTGAGGAGGCTGTGGCAGAGAAGTCTGATGCCACTCCACCCGGCACCATCGGCTGAGGAGAAGAAGAAGGAAGAGGAGAAGGCGAAGGTGAAAAAGGCAACAGAGGCGGAAGAAGAAGAGCAAAAGTTTTAGGAAAAAAAAAAAAAAAAACTGATTTTCCTTTTACTTCAATTAATATATAAAAAAATGGGCCGAAAATGAGGCCTCCTGTGGTTTTGGGCCCGAGGCATAGGCCTCATAGGCCTCGCCACAGGAACGGCTATGAGTGCAAGATACACTTTATTGACAAGTATTAAAGTCAATTTTCTGTTAATATTGAAGCCAAATATTACATAATAATAAAACTAATGTCGTGCTGGGTGAAAAAAATGGTTCTTTGAGTGCATGTTATGAATTTTGAATTAAAGGGTTTTAAATGGAAAAACTGCACGAACACCTTCTTGCTTTTACAATATATGAGGCAGCTAACTTTACTATTAACCGTGAAATCAGTTGTGATTATTATAAACTTAAATATCTTAAAAACTCCATTGTTTTTAATGAAACTTGTCAAAAAAAATAAACCTTGTAATCTTAAAAATCGACTGCATTACACGTGAAATGATATAATTAATCATTCATTTTAATAGTTGTAATTGTTTAATTACTGATATTTTTCTATTTTCAGGTTCAATCATAATGGATCATGGGCACAATCTGGAACATTGTAAACACCTCTGTCACAATGGATCACGTGCACAAGTTAATTTTAATCCCTGAAGAGAGAAAACTTACTTCACTTTATCATAAAAGAGAGATCAGAAGCGTTTATTTATTATTATTATTATTATTATTATTATATTATTTCTTTTTTTTTTTTTCCAATGATGAGTTCGTAAATATCCTTGACAGCAATTCTATTTAACAAATATAACAAATATCAATCCCAACTCGTAGAGAGACTTCATTTCGACGATATTTAGTTATATACATGGTTGAGCATTTGATTCTAATTGACTGGATAACAAACTGAAACAAGAAAATTTACAACAGATTAGTCCTACATCATTGATATAAAAAAAACTGTCTAATGTTACTTCTGCATAAATATTATCTCATCCCACATATGATTGCATTGATTTTACATGATTTTTCCCTTACATGATTGTCATAGAGTTAAATATTTTTTCAATACCAATTATATTATCGTAATGTCTATATATGGATCTGATAAAATATCCTTAAAATTGAATGTATAGCAATCATTAATTTATAGTAGTAATTGTTTCGTTCCTTATTTTTTTGTTAGGTTAGACCATTAAGTATCATGCACACAGATTTAACCAAATGCAACAAAATCAATGTGACCTAAAGTTCTAACAAGACGTTTGGTCACGATTTCCTGTCCCTATACCAGCCATAAATTGACGAAACTGTATAGCACTTTTCATACTTTAAGCCATTGAGGTTCTTGTGGCCATCTTCTACATAGACCTTTCGTGTCGCCCCTGGTGGTGGCACCACTAGTTGTAGAACCAAAGCTCACTTTCACACCTGGTTGTACAGAAAATAAGAAATTTGTGATAGGCCCACCGGAAATACAGTTAACAGTTGGGGCGCACGTTGGTGTGGCCAATAATTGTGGGTGATTAGACATCCTTTGGGTGCAATAGGTGCCAGAGGGACAATTACTTAAGAATCCTTAGCTTTATGAAACTCACTGTTAGATGTAACTACCGAAAAAAATGGGTTCCAATGACCATAAAAAAGTGGTCGCTGTAATATACTTTCACCAACCACAAATTGGTTGGTGAAGGGCGTTGGTCTGCTAAAATTGAACTATTTTTTCGGAACTCTGTTGGTTATCTTTTTTAGCAACCACCAAATGTTGGTAGTTGAATAATTGGTTGCTGCATATTTAGCGACAAAGGAATGGTCGCTAGTTGAATGTTCTAGCGACCAAATTTTGTCAGTCGATGAATGACTTGGAGCAATTACTCCCACTTGTTTTTTCCACTTTTTTTAGCTTCGTCAGCGACCAAAGAATGTGGTTGCTGATTAGTATGGTCGCTGGTTGTATAACTTCCAGAAACCAAATTTATTTGGTCGCTGGAACACTTGGTACCATAGTTTGGCTGCTAGTTGCATTACATTACCTTGAACCTTTTATTGACCACGAATTGGTCATTATGCGATATATATATAGCGACCAGAGTTACTTGGTCGCTAGAGGTCTTGTATTAGCCAATACTTTTCACCTTGACTAGCCACCATGATTGAATTTTCTAGCGACCAAACTGGTGGTCACTGTAAGTATTTTCACCTTTAATAGCCACCACGATTGAACCTTTTAGCAACTAATTATTGGTCATTGTAATGTATATATGCTGTGACCACACTTTATTGGTTGCTGAAGAGCTTCACCGGCGGTCTATTACTGACTAGTCAGCGACCACAAATATTTGGTCCCTAAAGGACTTTAGCGACCAAAAAAGACCTTCAATGGTGGCAGCAGGAGTTGAGATTTTCAAGGCACCATTTACCGAGACAGCAAATGTAAGATGCACAAGTCTAAGTCATTTTTCTTTTTAATATTTTGAAGTCGAATATTGCATAAGAATAAAACTAATGTTGTGCGGGGCCAAATAAATTGTTCCTTGAGCACAAGTTATGAATTTTCATTCATAGGGTGTCAATTGAAAAAATTGTACGAAGAAATTAAATGTGATTACTATACTCTTAAATATCTTAACAACGCCATTGTTTTTACCGAAAAATATAAAAATTGAACTCGTAAAAATTTCTTACAAATGACTGGATTACATGGTGAAATGCAATAACTAATCTTTCATTTTCATGATTTTAATTGTTTCACTCCTGATCCTTACAAAAGCAATCGAGATCTTGATATAGCTACTAAAATAGGTCATTGCATGGGCGGTGTTCATTACAATTAATCTTATCTTGATTCTTCATCAAGACGAACTATCATGTACATTACGAGATCAAACATTGTCTCATTATCAAGCCTAATAGCATCAAAGGCGTTTATAATCTCTACCTGTTAGACATATCTTTATTGTTTACAAGTACACAAATATTTTATGTGCATAATGGTATAAATCATCCAATAGTAATCTCTCCACAGATTACACATAAAACATGAACTCAAAATAATATATATGTGGGCATGCAACATTCAGTTAAGAATTTTTAGATACACAACGTATCATTATCTACACAAGGCAAATTATTATTAGGTTTCACACTAACTGTAACCATTGTCTATATAAATCAGGGAATCATATATCACTGCATGCCCCAAAACAAACATGGACAATAGAACTTCAAATGTTATATATGTAAGCATGAAGAAAAGAAGAAACAAAATACAAAAAAGGCATGCATGCATATACACAATAAAACGCATGGAAAGCACACACATGAGAGAGAAACCTCATAGCACTGGCAACGAGCAAGGTTCATTTTTGTATAGCCTCAACCACCCAAAACCATAAGCTGAACATTGAAAAGTCTCAAGAAATGAATGCGATCTGTATGACCTTTTACAGACAAGTTGAAGCACCCTAACCTGTTGCCAGCCAATGACTCCGCCCCACGCTGATTAACAACAGCTTCTGGCCGGTAGACCAAATAATAAACCCTAATGTTGATATTCTGTAACCCTAAAATGTGCTTTTTATTCTTGTTTAGAATGCATCGAGTCTTCCAGTTACCTATGCCGCGGGCCCTTGGGATTTTGGGACTATACAATTAAAGATAATTTTTAGAACTTCTTTCTGTTAACGCTAATCCTCTATCTTGTGTTTGGTTTATAGGGAAATTGAGTAACAAAAAGAGCAAAGAATAGAATCTTAGACTACATGATTTTCATCTCGCCTAAAGAATTTAGCTTGGCATTTTAAAAGGCCATGGTATCAACACCTATGATCAACCTATTACTAGAAATATGTAGATACCTAATCTTAATTAAATCAGGGTAAGATAGACCTTATTGACAAGTTGTTAAAGTAATTTCTATGTTAATATTGAAGTCAAAAATTGATGATGATGAAGAAAAATAAGGTCCTGCTAGGCGAAAGGAATTGTTGCTTGGGTGCAAGATTCATCTTGCACGTACTCATAATTTGAAATTATTATTTTGATGATAAGGGTGTCAAACGGAAAATTCGCACGAAGACTGCACGAACACCTTATTGTTCTTACCCTATGTGTAGGCGCCTAACTTCACTTCTAACAATGAAATCTAACATAATTTTTTTCTTACATGATTGTTATAGAGTTAAATATATTTTCAATGCCACTTATTTTATTGAAATATATTAAAAATGGACCTTGTCAAAAATCTTCAAAATTGACTGCATTTCATGGTGAAATGCTACTACCAATCTAGTAATAATTGTTTCGTTCCTTATTCTTTTGTTAGGTTAAATAACTAGGATAATGTTCACATTGTAAACACAACTGCCAAGGAATAAATATTATAAATTAAAATGCAACATAATGCGAAAATTTGGCAATGGTTAATGATAGGTTGCTAACGTAAAAACTCCTAACTGAATCTTGCATGCCCACATATAAACAAATTTGAGTTCCTTTATATGTATGAAGAGATTACTATTGAATGATTTATGCACATAATTTATATCTACTGAAGGAAATTATTATTGTTAGATTCCACACAAATGCAACCGACGCATGCAATAAAGCACGGAATCATACTTCAATGCGTATCCAAAAACAAACATGGATGATGGAACTTCAAAAGTTATATCTGCAATCATGGGGAAAAGAAGAAACAAAATGCACAGAGGCACGCATGCCATCATATGCAGATACAATGCATGGAAAGCAAGCACAAGAGACAGACACCTTATCACAGGCAGCGAGCAACGTTTCTTACTGTATAGCGTTCACCACCTCAAACCAAAAGCGGAGAATTGAAAGATCTCAAGAGAAATAGACAATCTGCATGACCTTTCACAGACAAGCTGAAGCGTTTTATCTGTCCCCAGCCAATGAATCCTCCCCACACTGGAGAACAACAGCATCTGGCTGGTAGAACTAACAATAAACTCTGATGTTAACATTCCATATCCCTAAAAGGTGCTTTTTACAATTGGTTTCATTGTGCCGAGTCTCCTGGGTACCTCTGCCGGTCCTTTGGGTTCTTGGTTATACGATAAAATATATTTAATTAACTTCCCCTTTCAGTTAAAGCCATTCCTCTATGTTGTGTTCAGTTGCGAAGGAAAATAAGTAACAGGAAAGAGTAAAAAAGAATATAAGTAACAGGAAAGAGAATCGAAGTATACATGATTTTCATCTCGCCTAAAGAATTTAGCTTGGCATTTTAAAAGGCAATGGTATTAACACCTACATGATCAACTTATTACTGGAAATATGTAGGTTCTAATTTCTATTAAATTAGGATACGATAGACCTTATTGACAAGTTGTTAAATTAATTTCTATATTAATATTGAAGTAAAAAATTGCATAATAAAATGAGGTCCTTCAAGGTGAAACTAATTGTAGTTTAAGTGCAAGATCCACCTTTACGTACTTGGATTCCGAAATTATGAATTTTGAATATAAGGATGTGAAATGGAAAATTCGCACAAATAGTGCACAACACACCTTCCTTTACACACACACATATCTGTTTCCATTTCATATCTTTATCTTCATAGGTCCTTCTCGATAAATGTAAATCTAATCCTTCTCTTTCCTAATTTAAAGTCTTTATATCTCATTATGAATTTTTATTAATTAATGCCTTCAGTCAATATATCGATCACAAAATGCACAGGTGCTCATATTATCTCAAGACAAGCGAAATAATGAACTTTCTTATTTTGTACTTCATTCAAGATGCCTTTTCTTTGAAATTCATTTTATCAAGTTAATCCATCCACATCTACACTTACAATGATTCCGGTAGGATAAATATTTTTCTTCTAATGTTGATAACAATCAATTTAGACAATAAAATGCTAGCCAAATGTGAAAAAAAGAAAAACAACTGCAACAACAATAAAACCAATGAGACCTAGAAGGCTAACATAACGTTCTTTCATGATTTCCTGTTCCTGAACCATGCATAAGTTGAAGCAATTATGTAGCACTTGTTCTACCACTCTCTATGAGGCTGTATTCGTTGCCATATTCTCCAAAGACTTTTGGCCACCGCCACTAGTTGCAGTACCAGAGATTGCTATCACTCCTGGTTGCACAGAAGATAAGAAAATTCAGCATGGGCCCACCCGATATGCTCATGGCGGTGGTGGATATGGCCAGAACAATTGGGTGATTAGATGTCCATTGGGTGCAATGGTTGCTCGTGGGCGATTACTAAAGAATCCTTAGAGTCATGAAACTCACTCTTAGAAGACCTTTTCTTCGCTTTTTTTTGTTATATCAGCAGTGGTTCTTCATCTGTGATGGCTGTAGGCGTGATTTCAATTGAACCGTTTACAGGGACAGCAACTGAAAGATACACTTGAGTGACAAGTCCTTAGAGTCATATCTTTATTAATATAGAGCTCGGATAATGCACGATTATAAAATTATATCGTACTGGGCGAAATGAATGGATGTTTAAGAGCAAATTCACCTTCATATTACTTGTATTTTAGAATATATGAATTTTACAAAGGGTGTCAAATGGAAAATTCGCACGAATACTCTATATTTTCACTCGCTTTACTGTTAATTATGAAATCTTTACGGGTTATTATACTGTTAAATATTTTTTCAATCCCATTGTTTAATTGGAACATGTTTAAAGATGAATCTCGTAAAAAATCCTAGAGAATTGGTTGGCTGAAATGCTAACCAATCATTCATTTATATAGTTGCAATTGTTTCATTCCTTTTTTTCTTGGTTAGATTGAATTGTTAAATGATCACGTGAACAAATTGAAACAACCGTCAAGAACACTACAACAAAAATGGTTATTTGCAACACATAAAAGGCAATATTCGGTAATTAAGTGTTGCTAAAGCGGTGTATTGCAACAATTTAATAAGTAAATGTTACAATTAGTTAATGTAATTTAGTTTTGGCAACATTTATTTTAAAAATGTTGTCAATGTTACTTTACGCAACTTTTTTGAACGTTGCGAAAATTTTTATTTTTTGCCACGTGCAAAAGGCCGAATTTTGCAATGTTTTTTGAGTATTGCAAAATGCATTCTTTTGCAATATTCATAAAACGTTGCAAAAGGTCTAACTTTTGGCAACATTTAAAAAACGTTGCGAAAAGTAAAAACTCAATTACATTAACTAATTTCTCTCTTTCTTCAATCCATAATTTTTCCTTCATGTTTTGATCACGGTAAGAGGTGGTTTTTTGTTTTTTAGGTTTTATTTATTTATTTTTTTGGCAATTGAAATTTTTTTATCTCCTGTAATAAATTCTATCTTTTTAATTGACAATTTCCATGGAAAAAATAATCAAACGATTACCAAAAGACCCAAAATTTTAAATATTACAATTGGGTTTGGTTTTTGGGTGAACACCACAGGTCAGGTTGGGTTTGGTCGTGGGTTGAGCCATGAAAACTGACTGGAACCGCCCGACCAGACCTGCCATCTAGAAATATTTTTTCTCTTTCCCTTCAAAGAGAGGCTTTGGGAGAACACTATTCGTGTCACAAGCCTTTTAGCACCTTGTTTAGTTAACTGTTCACAAATCTGTTCTTCTACAGTTAACATTTCGCACTATAATTATAAGACTTGAATGAAACACGCCTCTCTCGACAACACAGAAAGCCCTAACTTGCTTGTTCTCAAAACTCTCTCCTCACTATAGCAATGCAATAGAGCAAGATGCGACGGAGGAGCTGGAGGAAAACGACAGGACAGCTCTACATCTCTATGTATTTCATCTGATTTTGCTATTTGATTTTATTGGTTTGATTTTGGTTTTTCATGTGACCCATTTACTGCAATTTGTGTTTCTCGTTCCCTAATCAGCGTTTTATTGTTCTTATTGATCTTTTACCATTTTTCGACTGCAATCTACCAGTTTGGTGACAATTAAGATTTACACTATTTTGAACACAGACCCTAGAAATTTAGCTTGCTTTGATAATTTTCAGTCAGATCTTCCATGGAAATTGTTGTTTGTCATTGACGTTCCAAAGTTCATCTCCTCCTTACTCTTCTTGGAACAAAAACCCTAGCAGTATACATTTTAAATTATTTTAAATAGAAGGTTTTGAAATTTTAGAAGTCGTTTATTCTTTTTTGGGGCTTTTAAGTTTGTATTTTTCTTTGATTTTCTGATTCTATCTTATTTCAAATTCCAAGTATGGGATTTGTGTTCTATATTTTGTTTATGATTTTTGGCTGAATTGTCTTTTCCATTTCAATCTAACGTTTGTTCATTGATATTGTGCAAGGTCTAACTCATATCTATCTCTAGGATTTTTCTCCTTTTCATCCTCTATTGCCAGCAAGTATGACTATTTAATCTCTTAAGTATAATTTTTTAGTGCAATTATTTGTATAGTTCTACATTGTATCATCATTGTATTGATAATTAAAATTCTGTATTAGGAGGATGTTTAAATCTTTAGGTAGTTAATTCTCTATGAGAATTGGAATTATTATAATATATAGGATGTCATTAGTCCTAATGTTTACCCATTCTTCTTGTTAAATGCATTTGATCAGTGTCGACTCCCTTGCATTTTGAACCCCGATAACCCAAAATTTCCTCTAGGCCCGGCCATGCCCTTCATGAATGCAAAAAAGTTCTTTGCATCTAAATCCTTACAATGGATCACCTTTCTCCTTCAACGTACAATTTCTAATCCCATGAAACCCATATCGACATGTATTTCTGGAATTAATCATCGTTTTTCTTAATTTCTTCTATTGATTATCGGGTTTTGTTTTAGATGTATTCTTTTCCCAATTTTCCAGTAACATTGCTTTATCTCTTTGACTTTTACATGGAAACCTTTGTCTGCTATTTTGGAATTAACATCTTACATTTTTCCTTTCCGTTATAGTCAATGCCAGCTGCATAGTTTTTTACACTACACCCTAATAGGTCCCTTCTGCTTGGTGCTTTGGGCTCTTGACTCTTTCTCAATAGAGTAGAATCTTTAAAATTTTCTCCTTCTCTTTGTCTCTCTCTTATTTCTATGTAGGTATATATTCACTAAATATTATGATACATTTGTTACCGTTCTTAGAATCTGGTGTTTCAATTGTTTGATTTCTTGAATTAATCATGGCTTTCTTAATTCTTTCTGTTGATTTTTGGGTTTTACTTCAGGTTTACATGAACAAAGCACTATATCAAATCTGTCTAAAGATAGTTCATATACACAATGAATTCTACATTTGGAGATAAATGGGTAAATATTATTGGAATTTTTTATTTTTTTTTTCATTTAGAGTTCATCAATTCTTACAATTGTTATAAAATTTTAATTAGAAGGCATAACACATGAGGGAAGGCAAGAAATGTTTTTTGATTTGGTGACTGGATGTCTGTTGGAGATGTCCCAAGGGAGTGAGTTTCTTGTTCTACCTGCTTTGTTTTTGGGTTTATATTGTCACTTTCTTCATAAATACAATAACAGAGAGAATAGAAGCATGATAATATGTTGTTATACCCCGTAGTAATATTTATAATTTTATATACGAGGGCTTAAACATTCTACAAAAAATTATGTGCTATATGTAAAACTATCAACATTAGCCAGTTTTTTGTGCATTTTGGATTGTAATACTATCAACATTAGCCCTATACCTTGTAGTAATGTGTTTTATATGAATTAATTATCACAAATTTCGCAAGCGAAACAATTCAATTCCAGGAGGATTTAAGATTGAAATTTCCATTTATTATTGTTATTTATTCAAGGATTCTGTTACTTTTGTGCATTTGGGATCTCCAAGATTAGGGCTTCCATTGAGGAAAGCAGTATTAGGTAGATAGAAAAGGAAAATACAAAATCATTGCTCATAATTCATTGTTAGTTTTTTTAAGGATCTTATTTTTTGTTTTATATCCCATCATCAATATGTAGAGCATTGGCTACATTTTTGCAGAGGTCTTCACAGGGAAGCCATTGTTTTCAGGTAGAAGTGTTGTACACATTTGATTACAGATGTTTCTTGGGACACCATTAGCTGAAACCATTTCTGGAGTACGACGCATCATTATATTAATGTTTTAATCAGGTGCTTATTTGGTGTTTTGGTTAATCTTTGAGATTCTGATAGCTTATGATAATAGAACCTTTTCTGGATTCAATTAAATTGAGATCATGTTGGACACATTTCGTTTCAAACTTTTTCTTTTTTACGCCCATGACGCATTAACTACTCCTATTACTACATTTTGTTAGGTGGTGTAATTTGCCAAGTTTACTTTACCCCTATTTGGTTTGGATAAAAATTAGATTTTAGTTAGATTTTATAGTATATTTTGATCTATCTTTATCTTCTTTTCCCATAGACCAAGACCAATACTAAAGCCTAAAGGCACAACTCGTATCGAAGATTGTTGAGAAGAAAATTAAGGAGGCCGATGGGGTGGTTTTACTCACTACATAGTTCTTTTTTTTTTTTTTTGAAAAATGTATTGGATTTTTAGATGTTTTAGAATTTTGGATTTGAATTTTGTACGAATATTGTTGCATTTTGGAGTTCAATTAATAATGATTATTGGAGTTATTTAATATAGTTATCTTCTATTATGTTTTGTGGTTAAATCATGTAATCACTGTATGTACAAAAAAAAAATGTAAAATGACCTACGCCAACGATTAAAAAAAGTGCAAAAAAAGGGGACAAAAGCATAGATAACGATAAAAAAAATGTTGCAAAAAAGTTATCTGCAACGCGAAAAAAAGTTGCAAAAAGTTATTCGCAACGAAAAAAAAAAACTTTGCAAAAAGGTTATTCGCAACGCCAAAAAAAGGCTGCAAAAAAGTTTTTCGCAATGCCAAAAAAAAAAAAAAAAAAAATTGCCGTATCCTCCACTCTATGGCAATATCAAGGTTTGCAGCATATGGTAAAACGCTGCAAAAGTAAAGATTGTAAACAACAATTCAAAACAAAGTAAAATTGAGGCAATGGTTACAATATTCTAAATATTGGAATGAATTTACCAAGTCAAAAATGATAGGGACTGCAATGCAAGTTATCATTAATTAAACTCCTCCGCACCCCCAACACCCACCATAGATTTTCCCAAAACCTAACCGTTCCTTTACTTCTATTCTCTTGCTCACGTTGTTGTTGTTGTTTTTTTTTTTTTGCCATTTCATATCTTTCTTTTTTGTGGGTCCCTTAAATTTAACCCATCTCTTTCGTATAAAAAGTCTTCATCTTTCATTAGTTTTGATTAATTCATGCCTTCATTTAAGATGTATTTTCATTGACTTTCAATTCATTGAGTTAAGGTCATCCATCCACGTACATGCTTACTATGAATCAGGGTAAGATATCCCTTTTCCTAATCTCTAAAAAGAGTCATTTGTACAATAATGTGCAAGACAAGTGAACCAAAAATCAATGAGACCCAAAATTCTAACATAATGTTTGTTCACGATTTCCTATCCCTAATTCAGCAATAAATTGAAGCAACTATCACTTTTTGCACCACTCTCTATTGAGGTTGTACTTGTTGTAGACATCTTCCACTAGTGAAGGTGCCACTATGCGCAGCACATAAGAAATTCGATATAGGCCTACCTAAAAGAATTTAAACATGCTTTGTGGTGGTGGGTTTGGCCAAAGCGTTCGGGCGATTAGACATGTGTTGAGCACAATGGGTGCCAGGGGAAATTCCTAAAGAATCATTAGCATATGAAACTCACTCTTAGAAAGCTTTTTTCTTCGCTTGTTCTTGTTATAACAGCAGCAGGTTCTTCGCTGGTAGCGACTGCAGCCTGGATTTTCACAGCAAGATTTACTGAGATGGCAATTGATAGAAGCATTTCATTGACATCTTAAAGTTATATCTTTGTTAGTATTGCAGTCAAATATTGCATGATTATAAAACTAACATTGTGCTCGGCAAACAAACGGTTTTTTGAGGGCAAGAATTGCATTTAACATATCTGTATTTTAGAAGCTATGAATTTTAAATTAAAGGGTGTTGCAGGGAAAAATACACATGGGCTGCATGAACAACTTTTTATTTATTTTTTTTTTTTTTTTTAATATCCTATTTGAGGAACCCAACTTTTCTATCAACTATAAAATCATATGTGATTATGAAACACATAAAATCTTTTCCATGCAACAGTTTTCATTGAAAAATGTCAAAATATGAATCTCTTAAAATTTCTTAGGAACTTACTGCACTACACAGTGAAATGCTGAAATCAATAATTTATATTCATAGTTGTAAATGTTTCATTCCTTTTCTTTTTGACAGGTTCAATCAGTACGGGTAAGCGCGCAAATTAGAACACATAAATACCGTTGTTGCTGTGACTTATGATTCCCTGCTTTATTGCAAACAGCGATTGAAGATGGTATGAAGCCTTATAATAATTTGCCTTGCGTAGTTACTGATAAGTTGCGTATGTGAAAGCTCTTAACTGAATCTTGCATGCCCACATATAAAAGGTTTTGAGTTCATGTATTATGTGCAATCTATGGAGAGATTACTATTGGATGCTTTATGCACATAATTTATATCTACACAAGGAAATTATTATTATGAGGCTCAAAACCAAGTGCAACCGCCTTCTGCAGTAAAGCACTGAATCATACATCAAAGTGTATCCAAAAACAATGGTGGAACTTCAAATGCTATATAAAAGAAACAAAATGCACCGAGGCACGCATGCCGTCATACACACACCATGCGTGGAAAGCAAGCACAAGAGGCAGAGACCTCATAGCACCAACAACGAGCAACATTCCTTATTGCATAGCCTTCACAGCCCAAAACCATTAGCGGTGAGTTGAAAGGTCTCAGGAAAAATAGGCAATCTACATGACCTTTAACAGACAAGCTGAAGCGCTCTACCCGTCACCAGCAAATGAAACCTCCACACACCGAAGAACAACAGCATATTGCTGGTACTTTAACGATAAACCCAAATGTTAACATTCCTTATCCCAAAAAGGTACATTTTATAATTGATTTGAATGCGCTGAGCCTCCTGGCAAGAGAGATGCTATAAGTACAATGATGGTTGACAAGATTTGTTAACAATCATGATTTAGCATAATTACATTCATCAATTTCAAAAAATTTCAATAAGCATTTTTTAAATTAACTGTTCAGATTTTGATCCGTCAAACATTGTCAACAAACCTTGTCAACAATTATTAAGTAGATTCCCCAAAAATATAACCTCCTTTACACAGATATCTATTGCTCACTTTCATTTTCAATTTATATCATTTTTTTGTGGGTCTCCCATGGTAAAAGTAGACCTAATCCTTCTCTTTCCTTATATGAAGTCATTATATCCCATTTTGATTTTTTATTAATTAATGGCTTCAATCAATAAATTGATTGCGAAATGCACACATGCTCATGCTATCTCAAGACGAACAAAATAATGAACTTTCTTATTTTCTACTTCATTCAAGATGTCTTTTCATTGACATTCATTTCTTTAAGTTAATCCATCCACATCTACACTTATAATAATTCAAGGTAGGATAAACTTTTTTTTGCTAATCTCCGATAACAATCAATTTAGACAATAATAAGCTAGCCAAATGCAAAAAATAAAAATAAAATCAAGGAGACCTAAAAGTCTAACATCACGTTTGTTTATGATTTCCTGTTCCTGAGTTAGGAACAAATTGAAGCAACGGTGTAGCAATTGTTCTACCATTCTGTATAAGGTTGTATATGCTGACATATTCTCCAAAGACTTACGGCCACCGCCACTGGTGGAGGAGCCACTAGGTGCGCTCTCAATGATTGCTATCGCTCCTGGTAGCACAGAAGCTAAAAAAAATTCGACACGGACCCACCTAATACACTGCAAACACGTATGACAGGTCCTTCATCAGTATGATTTTTAAAGAACTGTATACAGAGACAGAAACTGTCATGCAACTTTACTGATAAGTTCATAAAAGTCATTAATTTATTAGTACAGAAGTCAGATAATGCATGATTATAAAACTATGCCGTACTGGGCGAAATGAATGATTGTTTGAGAGCAAGATTCATCTTTACCATACTTCCATTTTAGAATATATGAATTTTGAAATAAAGGGTGTCAAACTGAAAATTCGCACGAAAATTGCATGAATACTCTATTGTTTTCACACACTTAACTATTAACTATGAAATCTTACAAGATTATTGTACTATTAAATATCTTTTCAATGCCACTGTTTTATTGGAATTTGCCTAAAGATTAATCTCATAAAAAATCCCACAGAATTGGCAGGAAGAAATGCTAACCAATCATTCTTTCATGTAGTAGTAATTGTTTCATTCCTTTTTGTGTTCGGTTAGAATAAATCGTTAAAAGATTACATGCACCAACTGAAACATCATAAACCACTGTCAAGAAAAAGATTGTAACCAAAAATTAAAAACAAAAAAATAATAATAATAAAATTTGGGCAATGGTTACAATATTCTAAAAATTGAGAGGAGAGAAATGAATATCACAATCCCAAAACGCTAGTGGCTGCAATGCAAATTATCATTAATTAGACTCCTCCACATCCCCACACCCACTACATAGGCAATCTTCTTCCTTCAAAGCCTAACCCTTCCTTTATTTCAATTTTGTATCTTTTGTTTTCGTGGGTCCCTCTCGGTGAAATTAAATTTATCCCATCTCTTCCTTATATAAAGTCTTCATCTCTCATTATTTGTTTTGATTAATTCATGCCTTCAATCAACAGATCGACGATGAAATACTTATCTCAAGACGAGAAATAAAAAGGACACATAAAGGTGAACTTTCTTATTTCTACTTCATTTAAAATGTGTTTTCTTTGACATTCAATTCATTGAGTTAAGTTCATCCATCCACATACATAGTTACTATGAATCAGGGTAGATATACCTTTTCCTAATCTCCAAAAACAATCATTCGTTACAATAATGTTCAAACCAAATGATCCAAAAATCAATGTGACCAAAAATTTTAATTTTTTGGTTACAATGAATGGAACTCAAACGCAAGAGATAGAGACCTCATAGCATCGGCAACTAACAACATTCCTTATTGTATAACCTTCACAGCCCAAAACGATTAGCGAAGAATTGAAAGATCTCAAGAAAAATAGGAAATCTGCACGACCTTTCACAAACAAGCTGAAGCTCTCTACCTGTCATCAGCCGTGGATCTAGCACCTGGCGAGGGGGCGCAGCCAGCTGTGCTGGATCCAACAGTAGTTGCACTTGCCGCCAGGCACCGAGGGATTCGCCAAATCAAAAGTCAAAACCATGGAGGCGGCGAGTGTAGGAAGAAGAAGATAGGTTGTTTTTTCTTTCTTTCTTTCTTTTTTTTTTTCTCAATTTTTGGGCCTCCTATTGGGCTGTTGCTTTTTGAAAAAATTAGGCCTGATTTTAAATTAAGAATCACACAATAGAAGACAGGTTGTTTTTTTCATTTTTTTTTTTAAATTTTGGGCTTCCTATTAGGCTGTTGCTTTTGTAGAAATTGGAAATTACACCATGCCCTACTTTTAAAAACTTGTATTCTAAAATCAAATAATAAATTTCATTTTTCAAAAATCAGATATCATATAAATACTAAATATTAATTATGCAAATTTCATTCCAAAATCGTAATCAATTTATTCTCCTCTCCATCTCCCCCTCTCCCTCTACCTTCCCCACCCCATTGCTGCACCCACCCCATATTCTAGCACCGGTAAGAACACGTAGAAAAAGGTGACTCTGACTCCGATGATCGCTGTTGGTTTGTACGACGTGCAGTAAGGGCTAGCGCACTGCTGCATACGGCTGGACGCAACGGCTTCTCTAAGTAGCAAAACCACCATAGCAACGACCGCGTGGTTCTTTGTACTAATGGATGGCAAGGTGACGGCAGTAAACGGATGATGTCTGCCCTAGCTGACCTTTGAACCTAGATTCGCCACTGCCTATCACCTATCAATGAGTCTTCCCCACACCGAAGAACAATGGCATCTGGCTATCACTCTTGGTTGCACATGATATAGAAAAAAAAATCTACTTTTGGCCCACCTAATAAGCTATAAACATTTGTGGCGGTGATGGGTATGGCCAAAACAATTGGTTGATTAGAGTTCTATTCAGTGCAATGGTTGCCGGGGGTAATTACTGAAGAATCCTTAGTGTCATGAAACTCACTCTTTAGAAGACCATTTTCTCGCTGTTTGTGATTAATCAACGATAGGTCAATGGTGGATCTAGGTCCGAAGGTCAGCTAGGGCAGATGTCAACCGTTGATCCCCGCCGTCGCCTCACGATCCATTAGTATAGACAACCACATGATTGTTACTATGGTGGTTTTGCCCCTTAGAGAAGCCGTTGTGTACAATCGTATGCAGCAGTGCGCCAGCCCTTATTGCATGCCGCACAAACCAACAACGATCATCGGACCCGGAGTCGCCTTTCTTCTACGTGTTCTTACTGGTGCAGAATATGGGTTAGGTGCAGCGATAGGGTGGGGAAGGTTGAGGGAGAGGGGGAGATGGAGAGGAGAATAAATCGATTAGGATTTTGGAATGAAATTTGTATAGTTAAATTATTTAGTATTTAAATATGATATCTAATATTTGAAAAATGAAATTTATTATTTGATTTTAGAATGCAGGTTTTTAAAAGTAGGAGGTGGTGTAATTTCCAATTTTTTAAAAAGCAATAGCCTAATAGGAGGCCTAAAATAAAATAAATTAAATTAAAAAAACAACTTGTCTTCTATTGTGTGATTCTTAATTCAAAATCAGGCCTAATTTTTTCAAAAAGCAATAGCCCAATAGAAGGCCCAAAATTATTTTAAAAAAAAAAAAGGAAAACAACCTATCTTCTTCTTCATAAACTCGCCAATTTGGAGTCTGCAGCTGCAAAAACTTCTCCCTCGGTGCCTGGAGGCAAGTGGAACTACTGGCGGATCCAGCACGCGCAGTCGTGCCCCCTCGTCGGGTGCTAGATTCGTAGCTGCGGCAGGTTATTCATCTGTGTTGGTTGTAGGTGTCATTTTTATAAAACCATATACAGAGACAGAAATTGTCACATACACTGTACTAACAAGTTCTCAAAAGTCATATCTTTATTAATACAGAAGTAGTTAGATAATGTTTGATATCAAAACTATGTCGTACTGGGCGAAATGAATGGTTGTTTGAGAGCAAGATTCATCTTTACCTTACTTCTATTTTAGAATATATGAATTTTGAAACAAAATATGTCGAACATAAATTCGCATGATAGTTTCGCGAAAACTCTATTGTTTTCACACACTTTACTACTAACTATGAAATCTTACAGGATTATTATACTGTTATAAATCATTTCAATGACATTGTTTTATCGGAATGTGTTTAAAGATGACACAGCGAAAGAAAGGAATTCAAGTGAAATCCTTGAAATCACGAAATTTGGAATCCACCAAATTAAAAAGAAAATAAACTTCACAAATTTCATTAATGAATAATAATGAAAAAAAAAAGAACTAACCTCTTATTTATAAGGGTTTACATGGAAACATAGTTTAAAATAATGAAAACAAAGTCTAAACAAACTAGAATTGCAAAAAAATCCCCAAAATAAACAAATTGACAAAAATAGCGCCAAAACTTTAAAAATCAATTTTCGAGGCCTAAACGAACTTGAACGGCTGAAATTCATTGTACACAACGGCATAGAGGTGAATATTGTTCCTCTCATCATCCTCTTTTCAAAATCGTCTTTTGGGCCCAATCCAGAATTAAGATGTTCTATTTCTACTAGTACTCTTTTTTGAATATACTCAATATGTCCTACATCAAAAGATGAATCTCGTTAAAAATCCAAAAAAATTGGCTTGTGAAATGCTAACAAATCATTCACTTATATAGTATTAATTGTTTCATTCCTTTTTTCTTTGGTTAGATTGAATCGTTAAAAGATCATGTGTACAAATTGAAATATCATCAACCACTATCAAGAAATAAAGATTTTAACCAAAAACTCGGAACAAAGTAAAAATTGGAGCAATGGTTACAATATTCTAAAAATTGAGAACAGAGAATGGATATCACTAACCCAAAACATTAGGGACTGCAATGCACGTTATACTTAATTAGACTTCTCTGCACCCCCACACCTACCACATAGGCAACCTTCGTCCCCCCAAAAACTAACCCTTCCCTTAAATATATTCTCTTTCTCACGTTTGTTTTCATTTCATATCTTTCCTTTTTGTGGGTCCCTCTCAGTGAATTTCAATTTAACTCGTCTCTTCCTTATATAAAGTCTTCATCTCTCATTATTAGTTTTGATCAATTCATGCCTCCAATCAATAGATCGACAATGAAATTTACACACATACTCATTTTATCTCAAGACAAGAGAAATATGATTCCCAGCTTTATTGCAGACTACGGTTGTAGTTGGTATGCCGATAAAACTGATACACTGCAAACATCCATGGCGATGGCTAGTATGGCTAAAACAATTGGGTCACTAAACATCCATTGGGTGCAATGGTTGCCAGAGAGCAATTATTAAAGAATCTTCGGTGTCATGAACTCACTCTTTCTCTTTGCCTTCTTTGTTATATCAGTGATTGGTTCTTCATCTGTGGCGGCTGTAGCCTTGATTTTTGTATAGCCATTTACAGAGACCGCAACTGTAAGATATACTTCGCTGACAAGTTCTTAAAGTCACATCATTTTTAATATAGAAATCAGATAATGAATGATAATAAAACTATGTTGTGGTCGGAAAATGAATGGTTGTTTTAGTGCTAGATTCGCCTTTACCATACTTCCTTTCTAGAAGATATGAATTTTGAAACAAAGGACGTCAAACGGAAAATTCAAACGTAGATTGAGCAAATACTCCATTGTTTTCACACACTTTACTGTTAATTATAAAATCTAACAGGATTAGGTACTCCACTGCAAGTTATCATTAATTAGACTCCTCAACCTCACACCCACTACATAGGCAATTAATCTTCATCCCCCAAAACCTAACCATTCCTTTACATCTATTCTCTAGCTCAAATTCGTTTCCTTTTCAAATCTTTCCTTTTTGTGGATCCCTCTAGGTAAAATTAAATTTGTCCCATCTCTAACTTATATGAAGTCATCACCTCCCATTATTAGTTTTGATTAATTCATGCCTTCAATCAATAGATCGATGAAGAAATACACACGCATGGCCATGTTATCTCAAGACAAGAGAAATAAATAAAAAGGACAGACAAACATGAACTTTCTATTTTTAACTTCATTCAAGATGTGTTTTCTTTGACATTCAATTCATTGAGTAAAGTTAATCCATCCACATCCATGTTTACTATGAATCAGGTAAGATATCCTTTTTTCTGATCTCAAAAAACTATCAATTTAGACAATAATGTGCAAGCCAAATGGAGCAAAAATCAATGCGACCTAAAAGTTTAACATAATGTTGGTTAATGATTTCCTGTACCTGAGCCAGTCATTTATTGAAGCGACACTGTAGAACTTGTACCACTGGCAGTTGAGGTTGTACTAGGCGCTACTATTTGTGGTACAAATGCTCATTAATTTTAACTTCTGGTTTCCACAGTAGATAAGAAATTCGATATGGTCCATTTAATACGCTTTATACATACATTGTGGGAGTATGTATGGACAAAACCTCTGGGTTATTCAATGGCTGTTGGGTGCAATGGATGCTAGAGGGCCAATTTCTAAAGAATCATTAGCGCATGAACTCACTCTTAAAAGGCTTTTTCTTTCCCTTTTTTTTTGTGTTTTTTGTTAAATCAGCAGCAGGCTCTTCACTGGGGGTGACTTCAACCTGGATTTTCAGAGCCCGATTTACTGAGACAGCAAGCATAAGATACAGTTTAATGAAATGTTGTTGAAGTCATATCTTTGTTAATATTTCCGTCAAATATTGCATGATAATAGAACTAATATTCTGACTAGTGAAACAAATGGTTCTTTGAGCGAAAGAATCACCTCTAACATGTATTTTAAAAGCTATGAATTTTGAACAGAAGGGCGTGGCATGGAAAAATACACAGAGGTTGCACGAACACCTTGTTCTTTACCCTATGTGAGGCACATAACTTTGGTATCAACTATGAAATCATACGTGATTATTAAACATTTAAATATCTTTTGCACGAAACTGTTATTATTGAAAAATGGATCTCTTAAAATTCCCTAAAAACTGACAGCTTTACACGGTAAAATGCTGAAACCAATAATTCATATACATAGTTTGTAAATATTTAATTTCCTTTATTTATTTATTTATTTTTATTTTTATACAGGTAAATCAATATGGATCATGTGCACAAATTTGAACTTCATAAACACCATTGACACATTAGTGAACGATACCTTGATTTATTGTAGACAGTAGTTGAAGTTGGTGTGGAACTTTATAATAATTTGCCTTGCATAGTTAATGATACGCTACGCATCTAAAAACTCTTAACTGAATCTCACATGCCCGCGCATAAACCATTTTGAGTTCATGTATTATGTGTAATCTATGAAGAGATTACTATTGGATGATTTATGCACATAATTTATATCTACATAAGGAAATTATATTCACGTTCCACACCCACACCAAGTGCGACCATTGTCTACAATAAGGGCTAAAGCACGGAATCATAAATCAATGTCTATCCAAAAAACAAAATGCACGAAGGCACGCATGCACACATACAGAGATACAATGGATCGAAAGCAAGAACAAGAATGAGACCTCATAGCACCAGCAACGAGCAACGTTCTTATCGTATAGCCTTCACCACCCCTCGGGCTAAGAACTTTTGCCACAACCTTTGGCCCCCTCCGTGAATGAAAGTCGGTCTCAAAAATCTCTCATAATCAATTCTAGAACACGGTCAAGGCCCCTCTATGAACTATATGTAAGACCAATGTCAGGTCAAGACCCTCCGTATAGGATAGAACACGGCCAAGGTCCCTTTGTGAACTAGAAGAAGTATATAATTATGGGAATTTTTTTGGCCGATCTCAATATCACATGTCTCATATACCAAGTCACAAATGTACATTAAATAATCCTTGAAATTCCACATGTATCATAATAAATTTATAATAATCATATAATCGAACACATAATTGCACATATTTTGATAATTTACTTAATTCATAAATACTTTAAAAATATTTATATTTTTCCACTCACAAAACTATACACACCAAAATCAACTCGATTGATACGCTGTCCCGATATCCGTATCGCCACCTGAAATATAATATAATTTTTAAATCAACAATTAACTAATTTAAGTAATTTCAATAATTAAATAGACGATACTTAAACTTAATTATTTCACGTTTAGGCGATTTCTAAAGTCTCTTTAATTACTAAAACTAATTTTTCTTTCATTTTACTCAATTTCATAGTTTATTATACTTAACCCCTTCAAGAAAATTGAATTTAATCTAACAACCTAACAACTATAAAATCAAACATAACCTTTCAATAAGTAACTTTTACTTACCTTTCAAAATTGAGAATTTCGAGCCTAATAGTATAACTCACTTAATTTCTAACACGTTGGCGAATTTCCCTTTTTCTTCTTCCTCTTTTCTTCTTTTTCTTTTCTCTTTCTCTTCCTGCTCGAGAGCTTTCTTGGTGTGTGTAATGTGTGTGTTATGGATTTGGATTACATATATATATAAATACACTGGGAATGTTTTGTTTGGGCATAGCCGCCTACCGTTTTCTTTTTCTTTTTATTTTTTTTGTTCGACTTTTCCTTTGAATTAATTAAAAAAAATTACAGTTTCCAATATAGTTACTGTGTGCGCCTGTGCAATTGTTTATCCTATAATATGCAATCATATAAGTCGGCCAGGTTGCAATTATATAAGCCGACCAGGCTGCAGTTATATAAGCCGACAATGCTTCAAACATTTTCAATCTCTTCAATAACAAGTTAGGGCAAACCATTGCTTACTTGAAAAGTGAAATTTTGACGAAGATTATAGAATTATGTCCTTGAGAATTATTATCCACATATTTTGTGGTCTCCACCACTATTCCACCTAAAAATTTATAATCAATCTCAAACAAAGGCAAAGTAATGGTTAACAACTTAATGTCAAAACAAAGATATTAGCAGTAACAAATGATACATTCCAAACATGATAATTTGACCGCCAGAGAATTTTGCGCAGCTTTAATGATTTCCACAATTATCCAGTAGTATTATAAATTAGATAAAATCCTATAAATTAAGGATAATTAATGGTCAGTTTGAGAATCAATATATGGCAAGCTCAAGCATAACAGTATGACACCAATAATTTTGTGAAACTTCTCAAAGGTAAATAGATAATGGGGCCACAAGCATAATAATTTCACAAACAATGAATTCCAAAGAAAAATTTCCATTATATATGCATTCTACAACATAACCCACCCGATAGTCAAAATTTATAGCTCTATATTATTTAACACTCAAATCACATTGCCTGTTAAAACCACAAAATACATGCCACTTACAATCACAGTCTCATAGAGGAATGACGGAACGACCCGGGCAGCAGGCGCTTTTGCAGACTTTGAAGTTCAAGTGTTCCACTATGTTCATCCACTTCGACCGGCGTATAAAGTGGGCGGCGGGAACGTAGAAGGGCTGAGGCTGGAGACAACTCAGACGTATGATTCTAATTTCATATTTTAATTAGAGATTTTGGGAATTTGGGAATTTCAGATGATTTTGGAATTTGGGAATTATAATGTCCTGGATCGTATGATTCTAATTTCAAATTTTGGGAATTCTGTAAATGGATTGTGGAAATTGGATTTGGATATATAAGTTGGGTTGAGATTTAAAGGTGTTGTTCTGTTGTTGGATAATTAGTCTTTGGATCGGCTCACCTTGTTTAAAAAAGTGGAAATTACACAAAACCATACATTAACTATTCAAAATTCCTAAATAAGATTGGAACTTTGATATTTCAAAAATCAGATTTTTGTATTAACTATTTAAATAAAATAATTACAGAAAAAACCCTAATCACTCCCAACCATCTTCATCCCCTCTCTCTCTCTCTCTCTCACCTCCATTCTGCTCACCAACCCTCCTTCGACTACTATTCTCGCCAATACCGCGTCTCTTGTGGTTGGCGACATGCGGAGAAGGCGAGGACGAATTCGGGAAATAATTTTCCAAAATCGAAGCCAGTTCCGACATCACGTGGTGCGTAACTCGCGATCCGGTATGGTGGTGTTGGTTGTAGGAATCGTGCTGGTGGTGGCACTAGTGGTGGATGGCAGTAGCAGTTATTTTTGTGGTCATGTATCCGCCATGGTTTTGGATCTATGGTTTTAGATACAATGCTTGTCGCGATGGTAAGCCGCAACCAACCACCACCGACGAAGGCGATCCACACACAAACCACCAGAGGGTGAGCACTACACATGACGGCGCCGACATGATTACACGCATCCAACAACCTTTGGTTCTGGTGATGGTGATTTTGAGAATCTGATTTGTTGGTGGTGCTTAGGTGCCTATGGCGGCCATTTGTTGGATTTGGGGATGGCGGTTGTTTTGTTGATGGTGGATTCTCGATGGCGAGTTTGTTGGATTTTGTTAGTGGCGATGGGGGTGATGGTGGTTTTGTTCGTGTGGGCTGTGGCGTGTGATGTGGGTGAGATGGTGCGTGTGGTGGCTCCGGCGACGGCAGTGGCTTTATGGTGGTGGCTCCACTCTGGCAGTGGTGTGTGTGGTGTGGCAGTGTTGCTATAGAGGGGTGTGTGTGTGTGTGTGGTGTGGTGTGGCAGTGTGTGTGTGTGTGTGTGGCGGTGGTGTGATGGTTGTGGCGGTGGTTGTGGTGGTCATGGTGGTTTGGTTGATGTTGTGACAAATAATTAGACTCGTGACCTAAAAATTGTAATTGTGACTCCCAATTGTAACTCAAAATTTGGGAGTCACGGTTGATCATACTTGTTTTGTGACTATGTCACACATTATTTTGTTGATTTGTGACTCATAATTGGATAAGTGATCTGAAAATTGTGATTGTGACTCACAATTGGATACGTGACCTGAAAATTGTGACTATGAATCGTAAGTGTTGGTGGTGGTCACAAATTATTTTGTTGACTGTGACTATTAAATTGGTTGAGTTGTGACTAATAAATAATATGTGACTAATGAAAAAGATAAATTGTGACCGAAAAATAATGTGTGATCAATAAAAAAGACAAATTGTGATCGAAAAATAATGTGTGACATAAAAAATTGTTAATCTGTGACTGATAATTTGATAATTTGTGACTATATAATAAGTTGTGACTTGTAATATTTGTGATTTGTGACCAATAAATAAATCATGACTTATGCATTTTTCAATTTGTGATCGATGAACAAATTGTGACCTATAAAATTTTTGAATTGTGATCGTAAAGTAAATTATGACATAAAATTTCTAATTTGTGACTAAAAAATAATAAGTGACGAATTAAATCTTTAATTTGTGACCAAATTATATAAATCTGTGACTTAAATATATTTTATTACTAAATTAATTAATTAATTAATTAAATTATAAATAATTTTTAATAAAAATCTGATTTTAGAAATTTGAAACTTGTTTTCTTGTTTTTGAAATGTGCCATAATTAATATCTTATTTATGAAATTTTCCCTTAAAAAATAAATAAAAATAAAGGGCCAACATGAGGCCCTAATGGTCTTGGGCCTGAGGCAGGCCTCATTGGCCTCTGCCCAGGACCCGCTACGAACAAACATTTCATATTTACGCACATTTATGGTGTCTAATATACTAATTTTTAATGCATGTATAATGATGGGCACGATCAAGATCTTCTATCATCAATCTATATTAATTTGACTGGGTGTAGTAGAATTGGATTTTAATTTGGACTATGATTGATTCTGGACTCGTCATTATAATTCAATATTGTTTACTTGTAATAAGATTTGCGTTCTTTTTCTTTCAATTTTAATCACGTCATTACTCTGGTTTGTCACGCCCATTTATTTTTAATTGCTTCGGGCATCAGTTTTAAATAATATATTTTTATTGTTAGATTTTCGCACTTGTACTCGTTAATTGTCTTAGTTCGCAATTTCAAAACTATCAGGTTCAATCTTCAAACATAAGAAATAAAATTATCATGTTCAAGGTTTGTTGAATTTTCCTTCGAATAATTCTTACATATTTAATATAAATTTTTATAATGTATATTTGTATGAATATGCTCTGGGTAATTTGATATTTCCTTAATCTTGTGCTTGCTTGATACATGAATTTAAGGGAAATCGAAGTTTTTAGTTTGTGTTTTGGCGTAAAGATCGCTTCCGCCCCTCCCCTTGAATTCCATTCAGTTGTTTTATTATGAGTCTATTTGGGAGTGATTTTGAGAATTGATTTTTTGACCGTTAGAAGAAAAGTATGGTCCACCTGTGAGAGAAGAAGTCAAATATGACGGCTGAAATAGTGAAATAACGGTCAAAAATCAATTTTTTGGATCAAAAAATCGCTCCTAAACAGGCCCTATGATTCTGTTTTGGAAGGGGTTGGAGCTGTGTGTATGGCCAGAAATGAGAAAGCTTTGCCTAAGAAAGAACCTTATGTATGAGTTTATAAGGTTGTTAGCAATACCATACAGGACCATGAGGGGAGTCAGTCGATGTCTTGGACGAGTTTCGTGTTGTTGCAGCATTCCAAATATGTCATCTAGTTTGCGCATTGAATTGGTGAGTCATAATATTAAGTTCCAACAATCTTGAGTAACTGCAAATTTCGAGTTAATAAATTGTACTTCCTTGATTTTTCATGTATGTCGGTAATGGGAAGAGGTAATCCTTAGGCAATATCTGATTGCATAAACATGTATTTGTTGGGTATTTCTTGATGATAAAGAACTCTAACCGAAAACTATAAATCAAAGTACTCAAATGATAAAATGAAAAATAAGACAAAACAACGAAATTTGTTGACCCAATTCAGCCAAACACGGCCTAATCTGGGGGGCTCAGGAGCTGAACCCGTTCCACTATGCAAATCACCGTCCAAGAGAACCAAAGTTACATCAAACCACTCAGAAAATACAAGCTTTGATCATTGATCAACAAATCTACGAAACCAAACACAAATCCTTCCACAACTCTTAGCCCCAACTCCCCAGTTTACACAAACCGAAATCAACAACCACAAAAACAACCCACAAATTACTGTAGCAAGGCTATTATATAAAGCCAAGTGTAAAAACACAATTACACAGAAAGAATTTAACCAAAGAAAAGAAAGAGATGAGAAATCTCTCTTAGAAGGCTCCAGAGAGAGAAACCAAAAAACCAGAGAAAAATGAATTTCAAAAACCAACCGTCCAAGTGTCTCTCTCAAGTCATTTTGGATCCAATATCCAAGATTTAATCCTAGCCATCCATTTTATTAGACAAATCTCAGCCATCCAAAAGAAGCACAATCTGTGGCACGAGTAATAGACCATTTGGGGGCTACCATGTAGGGGCCTCCTCAACCCATATGTCAACTGAGTCAAATGTGAAAAATAGTACTAATTTTAAAGTGTTTTGAGAAACACACTCTTTCAGTATTCTTTGGGAATATTATACATTCCATGGTCAACTGAATTAGAGAATCAAATTTATATAAGTAGATCGCATGGTCTAGTGAACAATGATTTGAATTTTGTCTCAAGAAAAAAACAAACAGTGCATTCATATTTGAAATGAAACCTTTAATTTGCAAAAACATTTGAAAATATACTTTAATGCTTCTGTCTTTTTAGAGAACTAGATGGTGAGTTGAGGGAGGGGCATGGGGGTAATAAATATCGTGGCTAATGGAATGAAGTTATAATCTTGTAGCTGATCAAAACTATCGAAGTTTCAATTTAATAATTTTTGCAAGTTCTTATTTCATATATCTAGAGTTTAGTTACAGAAAATCATTTAAATGCTTATATAAGTGAACATGAAGATTTAAGATACATATTTCGGACTGTCAGATTTTAGAATAGCGGGAGTTGAAATGTAGTACCTTGATTATCAGTGCAGTTTGCTTAATAAAATATTAACTACTGGTTTGGGAACTTTATATTACTATTCTATGACATTAACACAGTAAGCGAAATGTTGACAAAGAGAAACAAATGAGTGATTAGAGAAAAGAACTATCGAAGTTGAAGACTCTGATGAATAAGAGCTCTTGTTGAGTAGTAAACTTGATTTTTGGACTAAATAATATGGGTTTAAGGATTTTGCTTATAGGCCCAAATCAATTAAAAGGCCCAACATGCATAGCATTTCTAGAAGCATTATCTAGAAAAATCTATATAAATATCTATTAGAAAAATCTATATAAATATCTAAGTAAGATATGTGATTTTATAAAGAATATCTAGAGAATTCTAGGAAAATATCTTGATGTGTGGTCTAGGTGTCTTTAGAAAATGTGTGGACTAGAATCTTCTTGTAAACATTATATAAAGGGGTAGTGCCCTCCATTTTGTAATAAGCCAAAAAGTGTGTAAAGTCTTGAATTTGAGAAATACAAGTTTCCTTTTTTCACTTCCTTCTTCCTATTAGTGTGGTCCTCTTAAAATCCTTAGCCAATCCAAGTTAATAAACCCATCTTTCCTCCAACAGCTCTACGGTTGACCTTTTAAGATTTAGAATTGTAAAGCCCAAATGCTGCGGAAAATTTGAACTTATGGACATGATACTGTGCACCATAAGGCACAATTAATGGAGAAAGGCTATTTGAATGGCATTTTTTTAGTGTAGTTTGAATGGAACTTTAACTGAGGGATTGACTTGTCATGGAGATGCTTTATCATGCTGAGCATAATTCTCTGCAACAGATGGGGAGGCATATCTGTTTCTTCTCTTTGGCAGCACCATAAGGCTTCTTGTCATGTATATTGTATACTGTCATGAAAGACATGTGCATGCTTAGGTAGATAAACTTGTACAATTATTCTTATTGTCTTCTTCTTTACTGTAGGTACCATGCCTTAGAGACAACTATGCATATATAGTACATGACGAGGATACTGGAACAGTTGGAGTGGTTGATCCTTCTGAAGCTGCACATATTACAGATGTGTTTGACCGTATAAAATGGAATTTGAATTACATACTGAACCCTCATCATCATTATGATTGCACCGATGGCAACACGGAATTAAAAGGAAAGTATGGTGCAAAGGTATGATAACTTTACATTTTGTAGCATCTCGCCCTTCTGCATATGTGAACCTAGACATAAATGCATGCACGTGTATGCCTTTGTACACATATTAACTGTATATATATATATATATATATATATAGACATAAATGCATGCACGTGTATGCCTTTGTACACATATTAACTGTATATATATATATATATATATATATAGACATAAATGCATGCACGTGTATGCCTTTGTACACATATTAACTGTATATATATATATATATATATATATAGACATAAATGCATGCACGTGTATGCCTTTGTACACATATTAACTGTAATTAATATATATATATATATATATATATATATAAAAGAAAAAGAAAAAAGAGTGAGGCGGTGGAATTCCACCCAAAATCAAATTAAAAACAAACACACACTACTCACACGAAGGAAACAAACCAGAGAGAAAGAAAAAGAGAGAGAAGAGAAAAGGAAAAAAAAAAAAAGGAAAAAAGAGGAAGAAAGAAAAATGAAAAAAGAAAAATGAAAAAAAAATTGAAAATTCGCCAACGTGTTAGGAATTAAATGGGTTATATTATTAGACTTGAATTCCTTAATTTTGAAAGGTAAGTAAAAAGTTATTTATTGAAAGGTTATGTTTAATTTTATAATTGTTAGATTTTTAGACTAAATTCAATTTTATTGAAGGGGTTAAATATAATAAACTATGAAATTGAGTAAAGTGAAAGAAAAACTAGTTTTAGTGATTAAAGAGATTGTAGAAATTGCTTAAATGTGAAATTATTAAGTTTGGGTATCGCCTATTTAATTATTGAAATTATTTAAAATAATTAATTGTTTATTTAAAAATTATATCGCATTTCAGGTGACGATACTGACATCAGAATAGCTTACCAACCGGATTGATTTTGCGAACATAGTACTGTAAGTGAAAAAATATAAATATTTCTAAAATATTCATAAATTAAGTATATTGTTAAAGTATGTGCAATTATATTCAATTATGTGTTTGAATTACATGATTATTATGGATATATCTTTTATTATGATACATGTGGAATTTCAATGATTATTTATTGTACATTTGTGACTTGGTATATGAAACATGTGATATTGAGATTTGCTTGGTATGTGATACGTGATATTGAGATCGATCAGAAAAGTACCCGTGATTATGTACTTCTTCTAGTTCACAGAGGGGTCTTGGCCATGTTCTATACTATACTGAGGGGTCGAGTGGGGATGAAGGGGTCGTGATCGTGTATATATAGTTCACTGAAGGGCCTTGGCCGTATTTTAGAATTGATTATAAGAGGTCTTGAGACCCACTTTCGTTCACGGACGGGCCAAAGGCCCGTGGCATGAGTTCTTAGCCCAAGGGCGGATTACAGATTTTAGTCAGAAAGTACATTTTTGGTAGATTTTTAGTACATTTGATGTGATGAGATTATAACATGATTACCAGCTTATGTTTATATCATGACTTGAGATGATATTTTACCACGTTATGTGAACGTTTCACGTTTTGGCTATAATTATATGGTGTTATCTTGTGAGTTATCAATGAAATGAAATCGATTTTCGATAAAAATGAAAAAATGAAAAAGTATAATTATTTTTGAACTTCTCCACTCACTGAGTTATCAACTAATATATTTTCCCGTAATTTTCCTACAGGTGAAAATTGATTCTTTTTAGCTGGAAGAGCCTAATGATTTCGGAATGAGAGCCTCACGACATGTTGAATATTATAACTCATTTTGATTAAGTACAAAGTAAATAATTTGGGCCCATCGCATTATGTTTTACATAAGCATTTGATTTTGTTGCATTTTTTAGAAATAACTCATAGTCAACCTTATAAGTGTTATGCCCTAAATCCAATCGATTTAGGTTGTAAATACTTTTAATATGTTTAATGCATTTAATTTTGGCAAGATCTATTATTTATTTAAATTAATTTTGTGATAAATAATATTAAATAATAGAGTCCGAAGATCCAAGTTTAAGTGATTTGTTAATTACAAGGAGTTGTGATTGTTAGATACAAATTATGTATGATTGGATCTTGAATAATCCGTGGTCGTAAGTAATAACGAAATACGGATATCGTTATTACGGATAGACTATCACGTGTGGCATTTCTTACTTGTGAAGTAAGTAGCTGATCTCACAAGCTAAAGTGTGGTGACACTTAAATGAACACGTGAATGTTTTATTATAAAACAAAACATTGGAGACCCACTAAAAGATTCCACATGGATAACTATCTGAGTGTCAGTGGTTAATCTCTAACGTTCAGTAGTGGAATTGGTCCTGTGACTTGATGTCATAGTGCCTTGTATGAGGACAGTCATGCTTTGACGGTGTTGGATATTGCTCTGTCAAGGGTCGCTAATACGACATCGTTCGGGTATGTCAAGAACCATATGAAGGATGTGAATGACCAATAGAGGATTCGTCACTCTTAGATAGTGAAAGATTGTGATCTGCATTTCGTTCAATTAAGTCAATAACAAAATCTTTGGCCAAGGTATATACATAAGTGGAAAATGAGTTTTTGACTTAAGCCATTGAATGAATAAGTCATTACAAAGGAATGAAAACCTAGTTGACTGGAGATCCCATGATCTAGGTTCAAAGGGACAACTTAATTGTAAAGGCTTAATAAAATCACTGTGGGGGGTGTTTCCTCCTGTCCATTCCTATGATGTAACAGTGATGCCTGTAAGGATGAAGGATAATCAATAGGCTTTTAATGATTCTTGTGCATAAAAAATCGAGCTAAGTAATACGGGTTACTTGTAATAAGAAATCACCTATGTGAGAGAAAAGTGGGGCTACTTCTAAGAGAATTGTGTGGGGCTCAATTCTTAAGAACTCTCACAGAACCAGGCATATGTTCATAGCCAAAATGATCATAATAATGAAAATTGAATTATGTTAGGAAGAATCCTGTGTGGAGTATATCATCGTTTACATAAATGGAAAAACAGTTCAAGGACAACATGTCTACTGATCAGCTAGTAAAGTAAATATGCTTTCATAAGGGAAGGTTCAAAGGGTGATACCTACATATCCTATGCATGTTTCAACCGTTGAACTTTATCACCTGGTCTTGTGTCTCACGATCACCAAGTCTCGTGTCTCACGGTCTCATGTCTCTCCCAATTTTCATTCATGTGGGAGATTGTTGGAAAAAATGAGTAAATGACTCACTTTTGACAAGATTTTCGATGGGACCCGTTGGTCTAATTTGGAAGATCAAAGTTGATTCGTGTTTTCTTCCGTAAGAGTATCAAAATCATATATTTACTTACCCAAAATGAAACTCGGGCGAATGAGAAATTGGAGCTCAAAGTTGACAATTGGAAGATAGTTTTATGTGTGAAAATAGCTTTTGTCCCACATAGGAAAAAGGAAGAAAGTAAGAACCACATTAGATATGGTTGCACATTGAAAGGGTGTAATCATATGTAGTATAGAGGCTCTCTCCATATGCACGCATAGGGGGGTGCAAAGTTCGGATCGAAATAGCTTTCGGACCTTGAACTTGTGTGAAGACACGACCTGCGTACACGAATGTCGGATCGAACGAAGCAAAAATTGGCTCGTTTGGAGAACCCACGTTTTGAGAATTTTTCTTGCTTTCTCAACCTAACTTTTGAGTTTTTGAACTTCCAAAACTCCAAGAAATTGAAGTGACTCCAATATTAATTGCCATAGAATTAATGACAGATTTACGCTATATTAGATCTCAAGTTTCCAGCAATTTACACAGAGAAAAAGAAAAACGTTTTCTTCCTCATTGTTCAGAAAAAACGTCCCTTGCATTTTCTGTCTGTGTCTTTGTTCAATAAAGTCTTGATTTCTTACATACGCATATCTGTCCAGTTAGGTCGTTGTGATATTGTTCAAACACTGTACTAGTTCATCGGAGTAGTTTCTCCAGTGATCAAATTCTACTGGTTTTGCCGTTATATCCTGGGAAACAGACGCTCAGATTAAATCTCAAGCACTTACGATGAGGGGGCGAATCTATTTTAAGGAAACTGTGTTCGCACAGACCTCGGGTTGAAAATTTATCTGCTATTTATTTAGTTTGCATTTTATTCTTGCAGATTTTTTTTTAGCGATTTACACGTTTGCAACATGCTTGACTCATATATTGTTTGTTAAATTTATGTTAGAAATAGATAAATAAAATAAATTGTTTCTTTTCTAACTCGTTATATGTGTGAAAATAGATTTCATATATACGGTATTTCTATTTGTAAATACAAAAATTTGTGTTATTTGAGTTAGTGTATGAATAAAAACATTTTATGCAAATTCTGTGCAAATACGGCGAGCTTCGCTGTCAAATATAGTGAGCTGCCATATACGGTGAGCTTTCTGTAAATACAGTTGGCAGCATATACAATAAGTTGCAAATATGGTAAGTTGCTTGCAAATACGGTAGACTGCAAATACGGTAAGCTACCTGCAAATACAGTAAACGCTATATACGGTATATTCATATATGGTATGCTTAAAATTGGTGTTTAAACTACACATACGGCATGTGATAATTCGATTTCATTAACATCACTATATTCCAACAATTTGTTCAGCTTGTCATATGGCAAGCTCTTGAATGGAACTCCTGAGCAGGTGATTAGGATATCTAGTATGCTGATGTTATTTCTTTTACGAACTCAAAAGTTTGTGAAGAAGATATACTCAGTGGTTAGCACCCACACCATGAAAAAATAAAATAAAAAGAGAACTCCAAGAAAAGGATTTGATCTGAAGGTCATGATGGTAATGCATTTTTTGTACCAGATGTTTTCTTCCCTGAGTAAGATTAAATTGCTGCTAGAGGATACAAAAATATATTGTGGTCATGACTATACATTGGTAAGCAAGGTTGAAATTTCAATGTTTTTCTTTTTCTTTTATTTATTTAATCGTCAAGCTGAAGGCTTCATGAAGGCTAAATGCATTGCAATTTTGCTCAGAGTAATTCAAAGTTTGCACTATCTATAGAACTGGGTAATGAAGAACTACAATCTTATGCTGCCCACGTAGCACATCTACGAAACTAGGGGCTGCCAACGGTATTTTCTATAGCTCTTCAACTTTCTCGATGTTTATTGGTGAAATATTTCCTGCAAGTATGAACCGTACTGTTGCTCCTGTGATGAAAATGTCTGCACATTTATCACCTCAAGCTTCATAAAATGTTTCATGATTGCTAATTTACACAGCCACGTTTGGCTTCTCATCCTTGATATGAATATACATCCCTAGTTTGATAAAATAAACCACATGAAATATGGAGCTCCTCATCATGATTGCCACACAAACTTATAGGTTACAAATTAAAATTATATGTAACGTTTTTGTTTTTTCATTCTTTTAGGGTAATAGTATCCCCTCGCTTTTGGGTAAACTTATTTGTTAATAATAATAATAATAATAATAATAATAATAATAATAATAATTCATTGACTTGCCTTAGATCCCAACGACGTTAAAGCAAGAGAAGTTGTGCAATCCATTCCTTCGCACTTCAACTAAGGAGATCCAGCAGTCATTGAATATTCTTGAATCAGCTATGAAAAAAATTGGACCTAGAACGCTTAGATATACTAGAAAGTTCGACTAACATGATACAGTATCAAGTTCAAATTTTATGCGTTACCAAGTTTACGTTCTAGATTTCATTTTAACCAATTTGACCTTACGTGCGAAATTAATCTAACTAAAGCAAAAAGTCACTTTAATTAGTTGTCTAGGTGATTAATCATACAAGTCAATTAACCTATGTTCGAATGCTACAATTTGTATATTATGCAAAACAGTAAATATGTTCGAATGCCGCAATTTGTATAAACGGAGAAACTCCAATGTGGGTAAAATTCCGGGACCAAACTAGTTACCTCCACTATACCAATTCAGCAAGTACAAGTTAGACCAAACTCCGTACCCAATCAGATCCGCTGTTCTAGTCTCACGATCTACTGCTGTAGACACTTCTAGCCTCTTACTAGACTTCCTGATCTACCTCCTGCAGCCCAATCTACTATCCACTACAACCTCCTGGTCCTTAGCTGATTGTATCACCAAGTGGAACACCAAGAACCATCCGTTATTGTGCTTGTAACTGCGCCTCAATCCACCTCTCTCAATCCTCCATTGAGAGAGTCTCTTCCTCAATAGATTAAGGAAGTAAGGTGTTTTGAGTTATGTAAATTCAATGTTTTTACCCAAAACAATGGTTTCTGGATCACAAGATTGATGTAGATGAAATCTCCAATTAATTGCACCTTGGATCTCTTCAAAGATGTTATGAATATCTTTTGCAATGAAAGAATAATGTAGCAACCTCTTCAATTTTGTCCTAGGGTTTGAGTATTTATATTTGAAGGTGTCTAGGTGGTATGGGTAGAGTAAAATACTTCAAAAATGCAAAATATGGTTTTTGCCACATAAGAGTATCGCTCGAGCGAGAGCCAGCGAGAATTGAGCGAGAGGTATTCTATTTTTTCCGCTCCAGCGAAATGCCAGCGAGAAGCGAATGATAGTGAGTAGTCGTCAGTATTTTCATCATAACGTTCTCTTTTGATGTCCGATTGAGGTGATTCAAGTTGCGTTGGAAAGATAACTCAAAGGGATACAATTCTTCTTGAAATAGCCTTGTCGAAATTCCAACGTGTACTATGTGAAAAGTGCGTTGTAAGTTATAACTGAAAATCCGGAACATATTTTGTGCAGCTCTTTGATATCCTTTAAACTTCCAATTGCATTTCGATGATCTTGTGTGATCTTCTTGGACATCCTGGGCTCCTTCAACAACTCGAACACTAATTTACCTCATCTATACAAATTGCACCCTAAGTCCTTGACTTTTACACCAATGTTCAATTAAGTCCCTGACTTTTACAGTTATACCATTTAGTCCGTTTTGTCCACAGAATTGCCAATTACACTTTTAGACCTAACAAGATAGGGATGAAGAAGCCTTGGGCGCCATCTGCCAAGCCAAGGACAATTTTTAGGTCACTAAGGAATTGGTTATAAGTTATGAACATGGAAGACAATGAAGCAACATGCTCGTCCTCAAATGAAGACAACTTTTATGGCATATTTGATAGCTTAGCTTAGATAGAATTGGATAGTTCTAAAAAAATGGTTATAAAAATCTATATTTTATGCAAAACACGCACTTCAGATTTGTAGTACTTTAGCCTTGTTGTAGCGTGGAAGGTAAATAGAACTTTTACTTTCACTTAAAAGCTAAGTTTTTGTGTATAGCACCATAGAAGAAAACAAGAACCTATTTTTTTTTTTTTTTTTTTTTTTTTTTTTTTTTTATACCAAAAAAAAAAAAAAAAAAAACTTTTTTTTTTTTTTTTTTTTTTTTTTTGCATTAAGTTATTAGGATTTACTTTTTGGGCGGATATGATCCACTGAAGAACATAGTTGTATGTCTTCAACCGCCTATGTTTTTGCCGAATCTTTACTGATAAGTACAACAGATTAGGTATACGTGTCTGAAAGCGTCAAATTACAGTGTTTAATAAATTTAACTAATTACAATAGCTCCAATAGATTTCATATTTTCATGTTGGTCTCTTCTAGAATTCTTTTCTGGTAGGTAAAATTGACCTCTCCACTCGTACAAATAAATTCTTACTGTACGAAGGAATCATACTATTTACTACTACTATACTTTATAAAATTTAAATAAATATGAGCTAATATTTAGTAAATTTTACAAATAAATCCAGACAGTCATTTTTCAAAATTATTTTGCCAATGTAAATTACAAAATACTTCACATATTACATGCCAATATCAAGAGCAATAGTTTCGCCACATTCCGTCTAAATACGAATGTAGATCATCTACGGAATTCTTTGTGTATTACAGAGTAGAGTTGTTGACGCACCGTACAACCCTCATTCTTAGCTACTACAAATGCATCATCATCGACATCCAGCATTCTTATACCTCTGGTATTTATCTTGGGATGTTATATCCGCTAAGTTTTGAAACCCTTGCTGTAGATTCGTTCAAAATTGTTGATTTTGATTTCTTTAATGATCATAACCCTGATTTTTAAGTTTATACATGCCTCGTAACTAACAAAACTTACTTTTCAAGTAAATAGTGGCATTTTTACAATGTGAACATATACATTATTTAGTCACGTAAAATTTTATGTTTTGTTAGTTTAGATTGAATAAATATTTGGGTTTAATGTTTAGACGTATTGTATAATGAAAGAGCATCTCGAAGGTATTTCATTGTTTGATAAGAATTATGGAGGGCAAGCTAAAAAGGATCTATTGCATGTTTTGGAGTGATACGAAATAGAAGAGAAGATTCCAAACCAATTAGAAAATGGAAGGAATACGAAGTATGTGCGAAAATGCATAGAATGTACAAAAATACGTAGAAATTTCAACTCGATTATCGAATTTTCGTCCATGAGTACAATTTAGAAATGTCTTTCGATTTTGCACAAGTGCAACTGTCATCTACAATTAAGCACCGAATCATACATCAATGTGTTTCCAAAAACCAACATGGATGATGGAACTTCAAATTTTATATCTGTAATCATGAGGAAAAGAAGAAACAAAATGCACCGAGGCACGCATGTTGCCATACACGGATTCAATGCAAGGAAAGCAAGCGCAAGAGGCAGAGACCTCATAGCACCAGCAACGAGCAACATTCCTTATTGTATAGCCTTCACAGGCCAAAACCATTAGCGGAGAATTGAAAGATCTCAAGAAAAATAGGCAATCTCCATGACCTTTCACAGACAAGCATAAGTGCTCTACCCACCTGAATGGTTGTTTGAGAGCCAGATTCAACTTCACCATAGTTCTGGTTTTAGAATATATGAATTCTGAAACTATAGAGGTCAAAAGGAAAATTTGCACGAAAGTTGCGCGAATACTCCATTTTTTCACGCACTTTACTATTAACTATGAAATCTTACAGGATTATTATACTATTAAATATCTTTTCAATGCCACTGTTTTATTGCTATATGTTTAAAGATGAATCTCCTAAAAAATCCTACAAAATTGGCTGGGTGAAATGCTAATGAATCTTTCATTTTTATAGTAGTAATTTTTTCATTCCATTTTTGCTTGGTTAGATTAAATCCTTTAAAGATCACGTGCACAAATTGAAACATCGTAAACCACTATCAAGAAATAGAGATTGTAACCAAAATTTAAAACAAAATAAAAATTGGGGTAATGGTTACAATATTCTAAAATTTGAGAGCAAAGAAATGAATATCACAAGCCCAAAACGTTAGGGATTGCAATGCAAGTTATCATTAATTAGACTCCTCGGGACCCCCCCACACCCACCACATAGGCAATCTTCTTCCCCCAAAGCCTAACCCTTCCCTTACATCTATTCTCTTGATCACGTTTATTTCCATTTCGTATCTTTCATTTTTGTGGGTTCTTCTCGGTGAAATTAAATTTAGCCCTTCTCTTACTTAGCAACTGATACGAAGCCACGTGACAATAGTAGCTACGAAACCTACAAGACATTGAATCGAACCCAAGAAAGCTAAGAAATCAATGTTTAGAGTTTGACTAAAATATATTGAACTAAAGAACAAACACAATCACCGACAATATGTTGATCCCGAAATCACAAGACTCAAGAACCTCACCCAGATTGTTTGAAAGCTTGACCTGATAGATTATTAAACCAAAGAACGCCAAGACAATCACAAACAATATCTTGACCTCGTGATCACAAAACTTACAAACCTTATTTGAATTATTAAACGCCAAAAATAGAATGAATTTTTGATAAGTTCGGATAGTTTGAATGCCACAATTATTGAAAATATTTGATAAATTCTGTTCAATTAAGAACAAGATAGAAGGTGGAAAATTTCACATTATGATTAATTCTCAAGAAAATTAACGTCTTTATTGTACAATGAATGAGCCTTTTATTGGCATAAAATAAACTCCTAATACAAAACAAAACTCTAATTCTAAAGAGAAATACAAAAAAACTACAAAACTACAAAATGAATCTGAATAAAGCTATAATACTACAAATAACGAAGATTCCCTTAAACTAATTCATAACAAAAAAAATGCAAAGATGGACCCCTAAACAACCAAATTTGACCCCAAAAGCTTGACTTAGTCAACCGACAAACTTGTGCATAATCAAAAGACGTTTTCGGATTGTACTCATGGACGAAAATTCGACAACAGAGTTGAAAGTTATATTCCTTTTTGTACATCCCGTGCATATTTCATATTCCTTCCATTTTCTAATTGGTTTGATATCTTCTTTTCTAATTGATTCGCAGCACTCCGGAACATGCAATGGATCCTTGTTAGCTTGCCCTCCATGATTGTCATCAATTGTTGCCATCCACATGGAAATTAAATTAAAAGGCTTCTAGTTTAGGTGGCATATATGTGTATTTTATAGACGTTTAAGTTCAAATTTCATCTCCAATGTATTCAATCTATGACTCAAAAAGGATAACTTACGTGCATTTCATTAACTCCAAATTAAAATAAATAAAACCGAGAGAAAGAGAGGAAAAAAACAATTGTGTGTGAAAATCACCAGATATGAGAGAGAAAGAGAGAATTTAGTTGCATGTGTGAAAATCAAAAATCAAAAGAAAGAAAGAGAAATTTTTAAATTTTTGTAGAGTCACTCTATTTATATTATCGTAATGTGTATATATATTGATCGAATAAAATATCCTTAAAATTGACTGTATTACGCTGTGAAATGCTATAAGCAATCATTAATTTATAGTAGTAATTTGTTTCGTTCCTTATATTTTTGTTAGGTTAGACCATTAAGGATCATGCACACAGATTTAACCAAATGCAACAAAATCAAGGTGACCTAAAGTTCTAACATGATGTTTGGTCACGATTTCCTGTCCCTGGACCAGCTATAAATTGTCGAAATTGTGTAACACTTTTCATACCTCAAGCTATTGAGGTTCTTCTTGTGGCCATCTTCTACACAGACTTTCGTTGGTGGCACCACTAGTTATAGAACCGAAGCTCACTTTCCCACCTGGTTGTAGAGAAAATAAGAAATTCGTGATGGGCCCACTGGAAATATTGTTAACAGGCGGGGCGAGGTTGGTATGCCAAAAACTGTGGGTGATTAGACATCCTGTGGGTGCAATAGGTGCTAGAGGGACAATTACGTAAGAATCCTTAGCTTTATGAACCTCACTGTTAGAATACACTTTTCTTCGCTATCTGCGGCGGGCTTTCAATGGTGGCAGCGGGAGTTGAGATTTTCAAGGCACCATTTACCGAGACAGCAAATGTAAGATACACAAATCTAAGTCATTTTTCATTTTAATATTTTGAAGTCGAATATTACATAAGAATAAAACTAATGTTGTGCGGGGCGAAATAAATTGTTCCTTGAGCACAAGTTATGGATTTTGATTCATAGGGTGTCAAGTGATAAAATTGTACAAAGAAATTAAATGTGATTACTATACACTTAAATATCTTAACAAAAATATAAAAATTGAACTCGTAAAAAATTCTTACAAATGACTGGATTTCATGGTGAAATGCAATAACTAATCTTTCATTTTCATGATTTTAATTGTTTCACTCCTGATCCTTGCAAAAGTAATCAAGATCTTGATATAGCTACTAAACTATGTCTATTGCATGGCTGGTGTTCATTACAATTAATCTTATCTTGATTCTTCATCAAGACAAACTATCATGTACATTACGAGATCAAACATTGTCTCATCATCAAGCCTTATGAAAGATCTGTAATCTCAACCTATTCGATGTATCTTTATTGTTTACAAGTACACAAATATTTTATGTGCATAATGATATGAATCATCCAAAAGTAATCTCTCCATAGATTACACATAAAACATGAACTCAAAATAATATATATGCGGGCATGCAACATTCAGTTAAGAATTTTTAGATACACAACATATCATTATCTACACAAGGCAAATTATTATTAGGTTTCACATGAACTGTAACCGTTGTCTGTATAAAGCAAAGAATCATGTATCAATGCATATCCCAAAATAAACATGCAAAGGCGGCCCTGAGGGTGCACAAATTGAGCGACCGCACAGGGCCTAAAAATTAAAGGGGCACCAATTTTTTTTTTTATATTTGTATATTTACTTATAATTAAATATTTATATTAATTTTAAAATATAAAATTTTTATTATTATGCATAAGATATTAAAATTAAGAATAATGTGACTAACTAATTATAATTTCCTTGAGCATAATATTTTTAAATAGTATTCCTACAGTAAATAATGTGAGGGAAAATGGAAAAATCGAAAAGAGATCATGCCGACCACATAATTGAGAGAATAAAGAAAAATTGAGCAACCGCCTTTTTTAATAGTCTTTTTGGAGAAAAGAATTAAAGAAACTAATCATCTTATCCAATTGCCTCAAAGATAATTGAGGCGGAGAAAAAAGAAGCCAACCGTCTTTTTGGAGAAATCTTCTTTTTCTTTAATCATCTTTGATCTAACTCCAAAAAATCTCTCTTTTCTTTAGACAAGTTAAACTCATTGGATGATGTTAATTTGAAAACATGTTGAGATTATCTTGATATTGTTTTTAAGACATATAAACTTTTGCGATCTTGATGGTGAAGATTTATTTCAAGAGTTAAAAGTTTTGCTAAATCTTTTACCAAAAGAAATAAAGACGACTTTTGATATATTGACTTATTTGAAAAGATTGGATTGCTTTCCGAATACATGTATTGCTTATAGAATATTATTGACAATTCCTATTACTGTGGCATCTGCTGAAAGAAGCTTTTCAAAATTGAAAATTTTAAAATCTTATTGGCGATCAACCATGTTACAAGAATAATTGAATATATTAGCTTTGATATCTATTGAGCAAGACTTTTTAGAAAATATTGATTACGAAAGTTTAAATAGTGACATTTGCTTCTAAAAATGCGATAACAAATATTTTTACATGATTTGTTGCATTTCAAATTTTACACTTGGCTTGATATATATATTTTTTCAAGGTTTGTATATGGAATTGCACGAAGAGGCTAGTGGCTTAAATGATTCTTTATTGATGACATATGAATTTTGATGAAGTTCGAGAAATACTTTTGAGCTTTATTTATGTTTTCTTGTTCATGTATGTAAAATAAAATAAAATTAAATATCATATTTTTGCAAAGAAATAATATTATTAGTTACTTGAAGGGGGCATCCATTTAAAATCTCGCACAGGGCACCCAAAATCTTAGGGTCGACTCTGCAAACATGGATAATAGAATGTCAAATGTTATATATGTAAGCATGAGGAAAAGAAGAAACAAAATACAAAAAAGGCATGCATGCACTCAAACACAATAAAACGCATGGACAGCACACACGTGAGAGAAACCTCATAGCACCAGCAACGAGCAACGTTCCTTTTTGTATAGCCTCAAACACCCAAAACTATAAGCGGAACATTGAAAAATCTCAAGAAACGAATGCAATCTGTATGACCTTTCACAGACAAGTCGAAGCACCCTAACCTGTTACCAGCCAATGAATCTGCCCCACACTGATTAACAACAGCTTCTGGCTGGTAGACCAAATAATAAACCCTAATGTTGACATTCCATATCCCTAAAAGGTGCTTTTTATCCTTGATTAGAATGCGCTGAGTCTTCCAGTTACCTATGCCGCGGGCCCTTAGGATTTTAGGACCATACAATAAAAGATAATTTTCAGAACTTCTCCTTTCTATTAAAGCTAATCCTTTATGTTGTGTTTGATTTATAGGGAAAATGAGTAACAAAAAGAGCGAAGAATAGAATCTTAGACTACATGATTTTCATCTCGCCTAAAGAATTTAGCTTGGCATTTTAAAAGGCCATGGTATCAACACCTATATGATCAACCTATTACTAGAATTATGTAGATACCTAATCTTAATTAAATCAGGGTAAGATAGACCTTATTGACAAGTTGTTAAAGTAATTTCTATGTTAATATTGAAGTCAAAAATTGATGATGATGATGAAAAATAAGGTCTTGCTAAGCGAAAACATTTCTAGCTTGGGTGTAAGATTCATTTTTGACGTACTCATAATTTGAAATCATTAATTTGATTATAAGGGTGTCAAACAGAAAATTCGCACTAAGACTGCACGAACACCTTATTGTTCTTACCCTATGTGTAGGCGCCTAACTTCACTTCTAACAATGAAATTGTTAAAGTATGGGCTACCTCACTATTTCTTTATTGGGCCTTATTACTTAAAATTGTTGGAGGCCCAAACTTTTTTTTAACATTCTTGCGTTTTTTGGTGCCTCTTATGGATGGGTGTGTGCCGTACACGTGGCACACTCCCACCCTTTGGATAGAGACTGTTCAACTGAATTGATATTTACTTGGTCCTTAGTCTTTTGGCGTTGAATTTGTCAGAATTTTCTTTCTTTCTCTGTGTGTGAGAATCTGTTTGTGTTCTTCCATCTCTCTGAAAATGTAACTTTGAATCTGTGTGATTTCTTTCCTTTGTGTAAGGATTGTAGTGTTGAAGTGATCTTTGAGAGGAAACTTTGTGAGAAAGAGGCTAGAGAAAAACACGAAGAAATTTTTGATTTCTTCGAACATTTTGTATTGATTTAATGGGTGATTAGGTCGCAAGATTGAACATCCGAACTCTATTTTGGAGCAAAAAACATATCTTGTGTTTTTTGATTTATTTTTCTGTAACAAAGTTCAAGAATACAAAAGAATATATCTCTGGGACCAAGTGGTATCAGAGCTTTATTTCTAAAAAAAAAAAAAATTATTGATTGCGTGTCATTTGAATTTTTTTTTTTAATGGATCTGTAAGATCTAAAGTTCTTGCATATGTCTTTTTCTTTTCTTTAAAGGAAAATTGTTTGAAAACCTATTGTGAGTTTTACTTTTCTCTCGGTTTGTTTTTAACTGACTTATCTCAAATAAATTTGTGGATCTCACAAGATCCGGTAGTGAACTGTTATTTCTTTGAAATTTCTATTACAATATCCTCTATTTTGGTATTGACTCGTTTAATCTACTGTTTTTCCGTTGAGTTCTATTAAAATGGTACAACTCGTACTGAGTTTGGCGAGTTGAGGTGACTCACCCTGAGTTCACACTGAGTTTTCTGATACATTGTTGAGTTCATATTGAATCACAATAACTCGGAGGGTTCTTGTGCATGGTTTGATATTCTGATTCAATTCTTGGTACCTTCTAATTGGTGTCTTTATTCTGAAATTAACATTTCAGAATCTGTTATTTTTCTAAAATCTCACTCACATTCTGTTATTGTGCCCCCAAATTAATTGGAACCAGTTATTAAGGTAAGTAATCTACCATTACTTTCCTTTGTCCAGATCCCTTAAGAGGATCTAGGAATCTGAGGGAATAGTGGAATCAAGGATTCCCACTTCTTAGGCTGTTAAATAGTGCATATTATGCCTGTCATTAGTTACTGGTCTCTGCATAAATTTTTTATGCTAAACTCTCATATATATATCTGATAGCATTCCTGATAATCAAATTCTTGTTGTTAAAATCCTGAAATTTGAGACTGCAATACTCTGTGTGCTGCATTGCTATAATTTTGTAAATAATTTGTCAATATGTCAACTTCTCAAAAATTTGATGTTGAAACTTGGAATGGTACTAGAGACTTTAGTCTCTGGCGCCAGAAAATGAGAACTCTGTTAGTACAACAGAAATGTGCTGGTGCCCTTGATAGCACCTGGGCTGCTGAGATTAGTGCCTATAGGGGACAAGAATTAACTGAGATTACCTGGAGCACCATTTTTCTCCACTTATCTGATAATGTAATTAGAAAGGTAGATGAAACTACTACAGCTGAGGCATTATGGACAAAACTGGAAAGTCTATACTTAACCAAAACTATACCTAATAAGTGCTACCTCCTAAGACAGTTCTATAACTTTAGGTTTGACCCTTCTAGCAGCCTAGAAGATAATATTGACTAATATACAAAATTAACTCAAGATCTAGCCAATTGTGATGAAGAGCTTTCTCATCAGCAACAAGTTGTTGGCCTGTTAAACTCTCTAAGTGAGAAATATAGGGATGTTAGGAATGCCCTAGAGTATGGGAGAGAGGACCTTACTGTTGACATCAAAATCACTGCCTTAAGAAATAAAGACCTTGAGTTACAAATTGATTCTAATCATTCCAAGGGAGGTGAGGGCATGCATATTAAACAAAAAAACCCCTTTGGGGTAAAAAGACCAATCAGTACAACTTTATCTCCTCTAAGAAAGGAAAATATGTGAATCAGAAATCCAAAGACAAAAATAAGAATCAAGTGAAGAACAAGACTCAAGTCACGAAATGTTATTACTGTGAAAATACAGGACACCTAATAAAAGATTGTTTTAAGAAGATCTCTAATTCAAAAGGAAAGAATAATGCTGATGTCTCTGCAGCAATTGCTTGCAACCATGACCTGATATACAGGGGGTTGTTCTTGTCACTATAATCGGAAGGGATCCAAAAGAATGAGTTCTTGATTCTGGTTGTACCTTCCACATGCGCCCTATTAAAGATTGGTTTTGTGAATTTGTTGAACTTGATGTGGGAAAGATCCAAATGGGGAATGACATGAGTTGTCAAATAAAGGGTATTGGAAAATTGAAATTAATGCTGAGCAATAACTGTATTCTTGAGTTAACCAATTCCAGATATGTCCCTGAACTCAAACAAAACTTAATCTCCTTGGGAGAACTGAATAATAACTTTAACATTATGATCTATAAAGGTATCCTGAGACTGAACCTTAATAACAAAAATATAATCTCCTCTTCTAAGATAAATGGGATTTATACCATATGTGTTGAACCTTTAGTAGGTCACAGTGCTACAGCCTTAAACTCTATTTCAACTAAATCCTTAATCTGGCATAGAAGGCTTGGCCACATTTCTAAAAAAGGTTTAATTTCTTTGAATAAACTTGGATATTTTGGAAATGATAATATCGACAAGTTAGATTTTTGTGAAGACTGCATAATTGGAAAACAAACTAAAATACCTCTTAAAATTGGTATTCACAAATCCACCTCTATCTTAGACTATCTACATGCTGGCCTTTGGGGACCAGCTACTGTAAATACTCTAAGTGGATTTAGGTTTTATCTATTAATAGTAGATGATTTTTCAAGAAAGATATAGACATTTCTTTTAAGACAAAAATCTGATGCCTTTCAAAATTTCAAACAATGAAAATTAATGATTGAAAATTAGACAAATAAGAAAATCAAAGCACTAAGAACAGATAATGGACTTGAGTTTTGTAATTCTGAATTTAATTCTTTTTTGTAAAGAATTTGGAATTTTGAGACACAAAACTATGACTTACAATCCTCAGCAAAATGGTGTGGCTGAGAGAATGAATAAAACTCTATTGGAAAGAGCCACGTGTATGCTTCATAGTTTTGTTCTTCCAAAATTGTTTTGGGGGTGAAGCTCTAAAAATTGAAACTTATTTGATAAGTAGAAGTCCATTTAGTGCTATTGATTTTAATAGCCCTAAAAAATTGTTGTTAGAAAAAATCCAGACTATAGTAAACTTAAAGTTTTTGGCTGTGCTGCATACTCTCGTCAGAATGAAGGAAAATTAGAACTTAGACAATTAAAATATTTTTTTTTTGGGATATGGGGAGGAGACCAAAGGTTACAGGCTTTGGGTTAAAGAACAAGATGTTTACAATATTATAGTTAGGAGGAATGTTATCTCCAATGAAGATATATTTCCCTGTAATAGTTCCACAACCCCAAAATTTGCGAGACTTGTATTAATGAGGGAAACTGTTATGGAAAATCAATCTGAAACTATTGAAGATCAAAATGATTTGATTGGGGTGGAGTCTACTCAATCAAATAATGACTGTAATGAAAATGATTCTGAAATTGAGATTGAATATGTAAATCCACCATTTGTTTATTACCAACTCACAAGAGACAGAGAAAGAAGGAACATAATACTTTCAACTAGGTTCAGTTTTCTGTTTTAGACTCCTTAAACTCTGAACCGAACAGTTTTGAAGAAGCAATAAGTTGTCCTGATTTTAAACTTTGGAAGAAAACCATGAATGAGGAAATGGATTCTTTAATAAAGAATAAAACATGGGTTCTTGTCAACAGACCTAAAGATAAAAAGCTAGTTGACTGCAAAAGGATTTTCAAAATTAAAAAAGGAGACTCTAAAACAGAAAATAAAAGATATAAGGCGAGATTAGTGGCAAAAGTTTTTACACAAAAGGAAGGAGTAGACTTTAATGATATTTTTTCACCAGTTGCCAAATACACTTCAATCAGAATTTTATTAGCTTTAACTGCCCACTTTTACTGGGAACTGGAACAACTTGATGTTAAAACAGTCTTCCTTTATGGTGACCTTGATGAAGTTATATACATGAATCAGCCTAAGGGCTATGAAGTTGAATCTAAAAGTGAAAATGTTTGTTTGCTGAAAAATTCTCTTTATGGGTTGAAACAGACTCTTAGACAGTGGTATATAAAATTCAACTCTCATGTTCAGACTTTGGATTTTGAAAAAAAGCAACTATGACTCCTGTTTGTTTTTCAAAGGGTCAGGTGGTCTCGAATCATTTATTTGTTATTGTATGTGGATGATATGCTACTTGCTTGTCATGATAAATCTGAAATTGAATCTGTTAAGTCAAAATTAAAGTTTGAGTTTGAAATGAAAGACTTTGGTCCAGCTAGTAGAATCCTTGGCATGGAAATTGTAAGAGATAGCTCTAGTTGTACTCTAACTTTAAAACAGTCTGCATATATAAAGAAAATACATGAAAAATTCTCTATGTAAGAATGCAAACCTATTTCATTGCCCATTGCTAACCATTTCAAATTGTCAAATGATCAATCACCAAAATCTGATGATGGATTAAAAAGAATGGAAAAGGTGCCTTATGCTAATGCTGTAGGATCCATAATGTACCTCATGGTTTGTACCACGCTTGACTTAGCTCATGGAATCAGTATTTTAAGTAGGTTTATGCTAAATCCTAGGGAAACACTGGTTAGCAATAAAGTGGATGTTCAGGTATTTGAAAGGTTCAATTGACCTAGGACTAAAGTTTAAAAGAAGTAATGAAGGTATAATCTTAAAGGGTTATACTCATTCAGATTTTGCTGGTGATCTTGACAGGAGAAGATCCACATCCTCTTACATTTTTACTTTGTGTAATAGTTGCATTAGTTGGAAATCTCAGTTGCAAAAATTGGATGCATTATCCTGTACGGAGGCTGAGTACATTGTTGAATGTGATGCTGTGAAAGAAAGCATTTGATTAAGAGGATTGTTGAATGAAATTAGGTTTGTTAATGAATTTGTTAGTATTCATACTGATAACTAAAGTGCAATTCATTTAAGTAAAAACCTAGTTTATCATGACAGAACAGAGCATGTTGATATAAAATTTCATTTTGTAAGAAATTTGATTGAACAGGGTGTGATCAGTCTTGTTAAAATCCCTACAAAATTTAATCATTTTGATTTAGGAACTAAAATTTTGACGCTTAATAAATTTACAAATTGCTTGAAAATTCTGAACATCACCTAAAAACTGATCAGGTGATATTCAAAAGTTCATTTGTTGAAAACTAAACTAACTTTAAATTTTTTCTTTTTACAGGTTCTTAGAGCTAATGAAGTCAAGTAAGGTTTGAATCCATTGGTTGAAACAAAGAAATATTTCAGCAAGGTGGAGAATGTTAAAGTATGGGCTACCTCACTATTTCTTTATTGGGTCTTATTACTTAAAATTGTTGGAGGCCCAGACTCTTTTAATATTCTCACGTTTTTTGGAAGAACTTTTTTGGTACCTCTTATGGATGGGTGTGTGCCATACACATGGCACACTCCCAACCTTTGGATAGAGACGGTTCAACTGAATTGATATTTACTTGGTCCTTGGTCTTCTAGCGTTGAATTGGTCATTCTCTAGAATTTTCTTTCTTTCTCTCTGTGTAGAATCAAAAGACATTTCCAGATTGTATTCATAGACGAAAATCCGACAACCGAGCTTAAAGTTATACGCATTTTTACATTCGCGCATACGTCGTATTCCTTCCATTTTCTAATTGGTTTGTGATCTTCTCTTCTAATTGATTCATATCATTTCGGAACATGCAATGGATCCTTGTTAGCTTGCCCTCCATGATTCTCATCAATTGTTGCCACCTACATGGAAAATAAATTAAAAGGCTTCTAGTTTAGGTGGCATATATGTGTATTTTATAGACATTTAAATTCAAATTTCATCTCCAATGTATTCAATCTATGACTCAAAAAGGATAACTTACGTGCGTTTTATTAACTCCAAAATAAAATACATAAAATCAAAGAGAGAGAGGAAAATTCAATTGTGCGTGAGAATCACCATATATGAGAGAGAAAGAGCGAATTTAATTACGTGTGTGAAAATCAAGAATCAAAAGAAAGGAAGAGAAAGTTTAAAATTTTGTTGACTCACTCTATTTAACAATGCCTGTACATATAAACAAACATATTTATATACAATGCCTATTTTTCCCTTCATGACGTAAACTAGACAAAGTCCCGATCAAATTGCACTCTAGTTAGTGTGGAATGTCACCACATGCTATTTTGTACTCGCTGGTATACTTCGAGTTAGTGTATGATACCAATTGACCAATTTTTTTAGATAATGTGTAGTAATTTCTTTGAAACAATCATTGTGTGCGTTGGTAGTGTGATTACTATTTGGATTGAAAACAAAATATTTTCTCTTTCATTTCCATTGTTCTTTACTTAAGGGTGGTCTTGTTACTTTTTGATGGAAGTAGTACTTTCATATTTATTATTTTCAACATTTCTATCTCTTGTTCATTGTAGTCTCTTGAGATAAGGTAAACATACCTCTCCCTGCACTTAATTCTTCCAATATATAAAGCAAGGTTGGTGAATCCAAATGTCCCATTTGGTTTTGGTGGAGGCATAAAAACCTCACCTAAGCTTGACCGTGAGTTAAGCTAAACCCTAGGTCGGTCCTGAGATTTTGGGGTCTTATGCCAACTTTAAATATTGGGCCCTATAAATATTTTAAAATATATATTAATAATAAATAAAAATACTCAAAATTATACAAATAATAATCTAAATCTTTCAAATGTTTAAATTAAATTCGTTCTTCTAGATATTTTGTTAGAAAATCAACAATTATACAATTACAATCAATTTGTTCATAACTTCTTTTTCAATAAAAATCAAGCCAATCCATTCAACCTTTCTCGTGACATTATTGACCAAGAGTAGGGTTTTATTAACTTCAACTAAGCTGCTTTTGGCAAATGCAAATGCAAATGCAAATGCAAATAGTATTGTTAAAAATATTTTATAAACAATGTACGCATTTGAAAAATAATAGTCTATCATTTAATACAGTCTGATATTTCAATCACCTTTTTGGTCTCCTCCGACGAACAATTTCTTAGAATTTGTAGCTTAGAAAATAATTCTTCGTGCTTCAAAAATTCTTAAAGCTTATCATGTCAACACTTCAAAGAATTATCATCTAAAATCTTCAACTTTCATTTTTAAATCAAGCACAAATCCAAAATTTTTGAAATTATTCAAAACATTAATTTAAGTAAATAAAGAGCACGGTTAACTATATATAAGAAATAATCAACTTTGAAAAAAATTCCCACCTGATCATCTCATCATTGATATTTTAATGAAAGTACTTTTTCTGTGAGTGTTACATTTTTTTTTCATGAAATGTAGATTTAACTTTCCTTTGAGCGGCAATTCTTTAGTAGTAATCTTGTCAGATTTAAATCACGTTTTTCTATATGTTTCAAAATATGAAATAAGTGCTTTCCATGACTAATATCAACATCAATTGACATATCCTCGCTTTGTAACATTTTACATACTCTATTAATAGCTCACAATATATTCTACCAAATAATCATGATAAACAAGAACTCAAAATCCATAATGTCACAAGCTAAAACTTTTAATATCTCTAAATTACTTAGGCCTTAGGGTCATCACAATTCACATGTATCCACCAAGTGTTTTAAAATGGCTTTTATTTTTAGCGCTTGAAATATCCTTGCTTTAACACTTATAACTTGTCTTTTCCATTGTACAATTCCCAAAAAAAAAAAAAAAAAAAAAAAGGATTTAACCTTTATACAAGAATTTGTCATCTCACGAAGTGTAAGAGAAAGAATATAATTAACAACCATATGTTGTGTAATTTGCAATTGAATACTATTTTCTATAAACATTTACGCCTCCATTTCATATTAAAATAATTATCATAACCGTGACCTCTTAAAATAAAATACCAAGTTTAAGTATTTTATATGTAATAGTTCCCCAAACAGTTATTGCCCTCAAGTATCATCCACATAAAAAAAAAAAAAAAAGGACTTCTACTTTAATTAGACTTACTATGGCATCTGCATAATTAAGTGTTAAATATTTCTACAAAATAAAGACTGAACCAACCTAACGTGCACATTTTAATTATATATTAAATATTTGCTAAGTGGACAGCTGGGTTGGCTTGGTTGACTGTATTTGGACTTTATTTTGTTTGTAATTTTTTTTTATTAACTATATATAATAAAAAAAAGTTGAGGGTTACTAACTTAAAACTTAACACTAAAATAACTAACAAATATTCAATAACAAGTTAGGACAAGCCATTGCTCACCTGAGAAGTAGAATTTCGATAATTAGTGAATCAAACCTTCAAGAATTCTGTGGTCACAACTCACAAACTTGAAATAAAAATTTAAAATCAAACACCAATACAAATATACAATTCTATTACATTAGTCTATTCATCATATATTCAAATCCCATTGCAAATTGCTATTTCATTAGAAATCCTACGAAATCAGAAACCGAAATTCCTATTTAACTATTTTCAAAAATCAGAAAGTGCAACGAATTTTCGGAATTGAACTCACTGAATTCCTCTACCAGATGAGCGTGTACCACCTCTTGTGCATGTCTGGGGCCTCCCATTAACACCATTGCTTGCTATTGCCCCACGATCAACATATACAGTCAATTTCCCGAAGACCATTCTAAAATATCTTCCCTCTAGATTTTTCCCCCTATTAAATCCATCTACATTTAGTTCGCATGAATGATTACACCAAAAAATCTAAACTATTTTCCAAATATTATTTCCTTAGGCAAGTGCAAAAACTTCTTTTTCTATAACAAAAGTAAAGTGTGATATGTACATGAGGAGCCGGCACCTGCTGAGGAGGCTGTGGCAGAGAAGTCTGATGCCATTCCACCCGGCACCATCGGCTGAGGAGAAGAAGAAGGAAGAGGAGAAGGCGAAGGTGAAAAAGTCAACGGAGGCGGAAGAAGAAGAGAAAAAGTTTTAGGGAAAAAAAAAACTGATTTTCCTTTTACTTCAATTAATATATAAAAAAATGGGCCGAAAATGAGGCCTCCTGTGATTTTGGGCCTGAGGCATAGGCCTCACTGGCCTTGTCACATGAACGGCTATGAGTGCAAGATACACTTTATTGAAAAGTATTAAAGTCAATTTTCTGTTAATATTGAAGTCAAATATTACATAATAATAAAACTAACGTCGTGCTGGGTGAAAAAAATGGTTCTTTGAGTGCATGTTACGAATTCTGAATTAAAGGGTTTTAAATGGAAAAACTGCACAAAGACTGCACGAACACCTTCTTGCTTTTACAATATATGAGGCAGCTAACTTTACTATTAACCGTGAAATCAGTTGTGATTATTATAAACTTAAATATCTTAAAAACTCCATTGTTTTTAATGAAACTTGTCAAAAAAAAATAAACCTCGTAATCTTAAAAATCGACTGCATTACACGTGAAATGATATAATTAATCATTCATTTTAATAGTTGTNGACGATATTTAGTTATATACATGGTTGAGCATTTGATTCTAATTGACTGGATAACAAACTGAAACAAGAAAATTTACAACAGAGTAGTCCTACATCATTGATATAAAAAAACTGTCTAATGTTACTTCTGCATAAATATTATCTCATCCCACATATGCTGGCCTTGATTTTACATGATTTTTCCCTTACATGATTGTCATAGAGTTAAATATTTTTTCAATGCCATTTATATTATCGTAATGTCAATATATGGATCTGATAAAATATCCTTAAAATTGACTGTATAGCAATCATTAATTTATAGTAGTAATTGTTTCGTTCCTTATTTTATCATGCACACAGATTTAACCAAATGCAACAAAATCAATGTGACCTAAAGTTCTAACAAGATGTTTCGTCAAGATTTCCTGTCCCTATACCAGCCATAAATTGACGAAACTGTGTAGCACTTTTCATACCTTAAGCCATTGAGGTTCTTGTGGCCACCTTTCGTGCTGCCCCTGGTGGTGGCACCACTAGTTGTAGAACCAAAGCTCACTTTCACATCTGGTTGTACGGAAAATAAGAAATTTGTGATGGGCCCACCGGAAATACTGTTAACAGTTGGGGCGCACGTTGGCGTGGCCAAAATTATGGGTGATTAGACATCCTTTGGGTGCAATAGGTGCCAGAGGGACACTTATGTAAGAATCCTTAGCTTTATGAAACTCACTGTCAGATATAACTACCAAAAAAAGGGGCTCCAGCGACCATAAAAAAGTGGTCGATGTAATATACTTTAACCAACCACAGAATGGTTGGTGAAGGGTGTTGGTCTGCTAAAATTGAACTATTTTTTCGGAACTCTCTTGCGACCACACAGTGATCGCTGGTTATCTTTTTTAGCAACCACCAAATGTTGGTCGTTGAATAATTGGTTGCTGCATATTTATCGACCAAGGAATCTAGCGACCAAATTTTGTCAGTCGATGAATGACTTGGCGCAATTACTACCACTTGTTTTTTCCACCTTTTTTTAGCTTCATCAGTGACCAAAGAGTATGGTTGCTGGTTGTATAACTTCCAGCAACCAACTTTATTTGGTCCCTAGAACACTTGGCGCCATAGTTTGGCTGCTAGTTGGATTACGTTACCTTGCACCGACCACGGATTGTTCGCTGTGCGATATATATAGCGACCAGAGTTACTTGGTTGCTAGAGGTCTTGTATTAGCTACCAATACTTTTCACCTTGACTAGCCACCACGATTGAATCTTTTAGTGACCAAACTGGTGGTCGCTGTAAGTATTTTCACCTTTAGCAGTCACCAGGATTGAACCTTTCAGCAACCAATTATTGGTTGTTGCAATGTCTATATGCTGCGACCACACTTTATTGGTCGCTAAAGAACTTCACCGACGGTCTATTACTGACTAGTAAGCGACCACAAATATTTGGTCCCTAAAGGACTTTAGCGACCAAAAAATACTTTTCGATCAATGTTTTTGGTCACTGGACCTTTTTTTTTGGCTACCTGCGGCGGGCTTTCAATGGTGGCAGCGGGAGTTGAGATTTTCAAGGCACCATTTACCGAGACAGCAAATGTAAGATACACAAGTCTAAGTCATTTTTCTTTTTAATATTTTGAAGTCGAATATTGCATAAGAATAAAACTAATGTTGTGCGGGGCGAAATAAATTGTTCCTTGAGCACAAGTTATGAATTTTCATTCATAGGGTGTCAATTGAAAAAATTGTACGAAGAAATTAAATGTGATTACTATACACTTAAATATCTTAACAACGCCATTGTTTTTACTTAAAAATATAAAAATTGAACTTGTAAAAAATTCTTACAAATGACTGGATTACATGGTGAAATGCAATAACTAATCTTTCATTTCGATGATTTTAATTGTTTCACTCCTGATCCTTGCAAAAGCAATTGAGATTTTGATATAGCTATTAAATAGGTCATTGCATGGCCGGTGTTCATTACAATTAATCTTATCTTGATTCTTCGTCAAGACGAACTATCATGTACATTACGAGATCAAACATTGTCTCATTATCAAGCCCAGTAGCATCTAAGGCATTTATAATCTCTACCTGTTAGACGTATCTTTATTGTTTACAAGTACACAAAGATTTTATGTGCATAATGATATAAATCATCCAATAGTAATCTCTCCACAGATTACACATGAAACATGAACTCAAAATAATATATATGTGGGCATGCAACATTCAGTTAAGAATTTTTAGATACACAACGTATCATTATCTACACAAGGCAAATTATTATTAGGTTTCACACTAACTGTAACCATTGTCTATAAATCAGGGAATCATATTTCAATGCATATCCCAAAACAAACATGGATAATAGAACTTCAAATGTTATATATGTAAGCATGAGGAAAAGAAGAAACAAAATACAAAAAAGGCATGCATGCGCATACACAATAAAACGCATGGAAAGCACATTCGTGAGAGCGAAACCTCATAGCACTAGCAACGAGCAAAGTTCATTTTTGTATAGCTTCAACCACCCAAAACCATAAGTTGAACATTGAAAAATCTCAAGAAATGAATGCGATCTGTATGACCTTTCACAGACAAGTTGAAGCACCCTAACCTGTTACCAGCCAATGAATCTGCCCTACGCTGATTAACAACAGCTTCTGGCTGGTAGACCAAATAATAAACCCTAATGTTGACATTCCGTATCCCTAAAATGTGCTTTTTATTCTTGATTAGAATGCGTTGAGTCTTCCAGTTACCTATGCCGCGGGCCCTTAGGATTTTGGGACTATACAATAAAAGATAATTTTTAGAACTTCTTCTTTCGGTTAACGCTAATCCTCTATCTTGTGTTTGGTTTATAGGGAAATTGAGTAACAAAAAGAGCAAAGAGTAAAATCTTAGACTACATGATTTTTATCTCGCCTAAAGAATTTAGCTTGGCATTTTAAAAGGTCATGGTGTCAACACTTATGATCAACCTATTACTTGAAATATGTAGATACCTAATATTAATTAAATCAGGGTAAGATAGACCTTATTGACAACTTGTTAAAGTAATTTCTATGTTAATATTGAAGTCAAAAATTGATGATGATGATGAAAAGTAAGGTCCTGCTAGGCGAAAGGAATTGTTGCTTGGGTGCAAGATTCATCTTTGACGTACTCATAATTTGAAATTATTATTTTGATGATAAGGGTGTCAAACGGAAAATTTGCACGAAGACTGCACGAACACCTTATTGTTCTTACCCTATGTGTAGGCGCCAATTTCACTTCTAACAACGAAATCTTACATACTCTTTTTCTTACATGATTGTTATAGAGTTAAATATATTTTCAATGCCACTTATTTTATTCAAATATATTAAAAATGAATCTTGTAAAAAATCTTCAAAATTGACTGCATTTCATGGTGAAATGCTACTACCAATCTAGCAATAGTTGTTTCGTTCCTTATTCTTTTGTTAGGTTAAATAATTAGGATAACGTACACATTGTAAACACAACTGCCAAGAAATAAATATTATAACTTAAAATGCAACATAATGAAAAAATTTGGCAATGGCTAATGATAGGTTGCTAATGTAAAAACTCTTAACTGAATCTTGCATGCCCACATCTAAACAAAGTTGAGTTCCTTTATATGTATGAAGAGATTACTATTGAACGATTTATGCACATAAGTTATATCTGCACAAGGAAATTATTATTGTTAGGTTCCACACAAATGCAACCGACGTATGCGATAAAGGACGGAATCATACATCAATGCGTATCCAAAAACGAACATGGATGATGGAACTTCAAATGTTATATCTGCAATCATGGGGAAAAGAAGAAACGAAATGCACTGAGGCACGCATGCCATCATATGCAGATACAATGCATGGAAAGCAAGCACAAGAGACAGAGACCTTAATTAGTACCAGCAACGAGCAACGTTTCTTACTGTATAGCGTTCACCACCTCAAACCAAAAGCAGAGAATTGAAAGATCTCAAGAGAAATAGACAATCTGCACGACCTTTCACAGACAAGCTGAAGCGTTTTATCCGACCCCAGCCAATGAATCCTCCCCACACTGAAGAACAACAGCATCTGGCTGGTAGAACTAACAATAAACTCTAATGTTAACATTCCATGTCCCTAAAAGGTGCTTTTTACAATTGGTTTCATTGTGCCGAGTCTCCTGGGTACCTCTGCCGGTCCTTTGGGTTCTTTGTTATATGATAAAAGTTGATTTATTTATTTTTTAATTAACTTCCCCTTTCAGTTAAAACCATTCCTCTATGTTGTGTTCAGTTACGAAGGAAAATAAGTAACAAGAAAAAGTAAACAAGAAATTAAGTAACAAGAAATAGAATCTAAGTATACATGATTTTCATCTTGCCTAAAGAATTTAGCTTGGCATTTTAAAAGGCAATGATATTAACACCTACATGATCAACTTATTACTGGAAATATGTAGGTTCTAATTTCAATTAAATTAGGATACGATAAACCTTATTGACAAGTTGTTAAATTAATTTCTATATTAATATTGAAGTAAAAAATTGCACAATAATAAAAATGAGGTCCTTCTAGGTGAAATGAATTGTGTTTAAGTGCAAGATCCACCTTTACGTACTTGGATTCCGAAATTATGAATTTTGAATATAAGGATGTGAAATGGAAAATTCGCACAAATAGTGCACAAAACACCTTCCTTTATACACACACACAAACACACACACACACACATCTGTTTCCATTTCATATCTTTATTTTCATAGGTCCCTCTCGATAAATGTAAATCTAATCCTTCTCTTTCCTAATTTAAAGTCTTTATATCTCATTATAAATTTTTATTAATTAATGGCTTCAATCAATATATCGATCGCAAAATGCACAGGTGCTCAAATTATCTCAAGACAAGCGAAATAATGAACTTTCTTATTTTGTACTTCATTCAAGATGCCTTTTCTTTGACATTCATTTCATCAAGTTAATCCATCCACATCTACACTTACAATGATTCCGGTAGGATAAATATTTTTCTTCTAATGTTGATAACAATCAATTTAGACAATAAAATGCTAGCCAAATGCGAAAAAAAGAAAAACAAATGCAACAACAATAAAACCAATGAGACCTAGAAGGCTAACATAACGTTCTTTCATGATTTCCTGTTCCTGAACCATGCATAAGTTGAAGCAATTATGTAGCACTTGTTCTACCACTCTCTATGAGGCTGTATTCGTTGCCATATTCTCCAAAGACTTTTGGCCACCGCCACTAGTTGCAGTACCAGAGATTGCTATCACTCCTGGTTGCACAGAAGATAAGAAAATTCAGCATGGGCCTACCCGATATGCTCATGGCGGTGGTGGATATGGCCAGAACAATTGGGTGATTAGATGTCCATTGGGTGCAATGGTTGCCCGTGGTCGATTACTAAAGAATCCTTAGAGTCATGAAACTCACTCTTAGAAGACCTTTTCTTCTCTTTTTTTTGTTATATCAGCAGTGGTTCTTCATCTGTGATGGCTGTAGGCGTGATTTCAATTGAACCGTCTACAGGGACAGCAACTGAAAGATACACTTTAGTGACAAGTCCTTAGAGTCATATCTTTATTAATATAGAGCTCGGATAATGCATGATTATAAAATTATATCGTACTGGGCGAAATGAATGGATGTTTAAGAGCAAATTCACCTTCATATTACTTGTATTTTAGAATATATGAATTTTACAAAGGGTGTCAAACGGAAAATTCGCACGAATACTCTATATTTTCACTCGCTTTACTGTTAATTATGAAATCTTAACGGGTTATTATACTGTTAAATATTTTTTCAATCCCATTGTTTAATTGGAACATGTTTAAAGATGAATCTCGTAAAAAATCCTAGAGAATTGGTTGGCTGAAATGCTAACCAATCATTCATTTATATAGTTGCAATTGTTTCATTCCTTTTTTTCTTGGTTAGATTGAATTGTTAAAAGATCACGTGAACAAATTGAAACAACCGTCAAGAACACTACAACAAAAATGGTTATTTGAAACACATAAAAGGCAACATTCGGTAATTAAGTGTTGCTAAAGCGGTGTATTGCAACAATTTAATAAGTAAATGTTACAATTAGTTAATGTAATTTAGTTTTGGAAACATTTATTTTAAAAATGTTGTCAATGTTACTTTACGCAACTTTTTTGAACGTTGCGAAAATTTTTATTTTTTGCCACATGCAAAAGGCCGAATTTTGCAATGTTTTTTGAGTATTGCAAAATGCATTCTTTTGCAATATTCATAAAACGTTGTAAAAGGTCTAACTTTTGGTAACATTTAAAAAACGTTGCGAAAAGTAAAAACTCAATTACATTAACTAATTTTTCTCTTTCTTCAATCCATAATTTTTCCTTCATGTTTTGATCACGGTAAGAGGTGTTTTTTGTTTTTTAGGTTTTATTTATTTATTTTTTTGGCAATTGAAATTTTTTTTCTCCTGTAATAAAATCTATCTTTTTAATTGACAATTTCCATGGAAAAAATAATCAAACGATTACCAAAAGACCCAAAATTTTAAATATTACAATTGGGTTTGGTTTTTGGGTGAACACCGCGGGTCTGGTTGGGTTGGGTTTGGTCGTGGGTTGACCCATGAAAACTGACTGGAACCGCCTGACCAGACCTGCCATCTAGAAATCTTTTTTCTCTTTCCCTTAAAAGAGAGGCTTTGGGAGAATACTATTCGTGTCACAAGCCTTTTCCCACCTTGTTTAGTTAACTGTGCACAAATCAGTTCTTCTACAGTTAACATTTCGCACTATAATTATAAGACTTGAATGAAACACGCCTCTCTCGACACCACAGAAAGCCCTAACTTGCTTGTTCTCAAAACTCTCTCCTCACTATAGCAATGCAATAGAGCAAGATGCGACGGAGGAGCTGGAGGAAAACGACAGGACAGCTCTACATCTCTATGTATTTCACCTGATTTTGCTATTTGATTTTATTGGTTTGATTTTGGTTTTTCATGTGACACATTCACTGCAATTTGTGTTTCTCGTTCCCTAATCAGCGTTTTATTGTTCTTATTGATCTTTTACCATTTTTCGACTGCAAAGTCTACCGGTTTGGTGACAATATTTTGAACACAAACCCTAGAAATTTAGCTTGCTTTGATAATTTTCAGTCAGATCTTCCATGGAAATTGTTGTTTGTCATTGACGTTCCAAAGTTCGTCTCCTCCTTACTCTTCTTGGAACAAAAACCCTAGCAGTATACATTTTAAATTATTTTACATAGAAGGTTTTGAAATTTTAGAAGTCATTTATTCTTTTTTGGGGCTTTTAAGTTTGTATTTTTCTTTGATTTTCTGATTCTATCTTATTTCAAATTCCAAGTATGGGATTTGTGTTCTATATTTTGTTTATGATTTTTGGCTGAATTGTCTTTTCCATTTCAATCTAACGTTTGTTCATTGATATTGTGCAAGGTCTAACTCATATCTATCTTTGGGATTTTTCTCCTTTTCATCCTCTAGTGCCAGCAAGTATGACTATTTAATCTCTTAAGTATAATTTTTTAGTGCAATTATTTGTATAGTTCTACATTGTATCATCATTGTATTGATAATTAAAATTCTGTATTAGGAGCATGTTTAAATATTTAGGTAGATAATTCTCTATGAGAATTGGAATTATTATAATATGTAGGATGTCATTAGTCCTAATGTTTACCCATTCTTTCTTGTTAAATGCATTTGATCAGTGTCGACTCCCTTGCATTTTGAACCCCGATAACCCAAAATTTCCTCTAGGCCCGGCCATGCCCTTCATGAATGCAAAAAAGTTCTTTGCATCTAAATCCTTACAATGGATCACCTTTCTCCTTCAACGTACAATTTCTAATCCCATGAAACCCATATCGACATGTATTTCTTGAATTAATCATCGTTTTTCTTAATTTCTTCTATTGATTATCGTGTTTTGTTTCAGATGTATTCTTTTCCCAATTATCCAGTAACATTGCTTTATCTCTTTGACTTTTACATGGAAACCTTTGTCTGCTATTTTGGAATTAACATCTTACATTTTTCCTTTCCGTTATAGTCAATGCCAGCTGCATAGTTTTTTACACTACACCCTAAAAGGTCCCTTCTGCTTGGTGCTTCGGGCTCTTGACTCTTTCTCAATAGAGTAGAATCTTTAAGATTTTCTCCTTCTCTTTGTCTCTCTCTTATTTCTATGTAGGTATATATTCACTAGATATTATGATACATTTGTTACCGTTCTTAGAATCTGGTGTTTCAATTGTTTGATTTCTTGAATTAATCATTGCTTTCTTAATTCTTTCTGTTGATTTTTGGGTTTTACTTCAGGTTTACATGAACAAAGCACTATATCAAATCTGTCTAAACACAGCTCATATACACAATGAATTCTACATTTGGAGATAAATGGGTAAATATTATTGGAATTTTTTATTTTTTATTTTTTTTTTAATTTAGAGTTCATCAATTCTTACAATTGTTATAAAATTTTAATTAGAAGGCATAACACATGAGGGAAGGTGAGAAATGCTTTTTGATTTGGTGACTGGATGTCTGTTGGAGATGTCCCAAGGGAGTGAGTTTCTTGTTCTACCTGCTTTGTTTTTGGGTTTATATTGTCACTTTCTTCATAAATACAATAACAGAGAGAATAGAAGCATGATAATATGTTGTTATACCCCGTAGTAATATTTATAATTTTATATACGAGGGCTTAAACATTCTACAAAAAATTATGTGCTATATGTAAAACTATCAACATTAGCCAGTTTTTTGTGCATTTGGGATTGTAATACTATCAACATTAGCCCTATACCTCGTAGTAATGTGTTTTATATGAATTAATTATCACAAATTCCACAAGCGAAACAATTCAATTCCAGGAGGATTTAAGATTGAAATTTCCATTTATTATTGTTATTTATTCAAGGATTCTGTTACTTTTTGTGCATTTGGGATCTCCAAGATTAGGGCTTCCATTGAGGAAAGCAGTATTAGGTAGATAGAAAAGGAAAACACAAAATCATTGCTCATAATTCATTGTTAGTTTTTTTAAGGATCTTATTTTTTGTTTTATATCCCATCATCAATATTTAGAGCATTGGCTACATTTTTGCAGAGGTCTTCACAGGGAAGCCATTGTTTTCAGGTAGAAGTGTTGTGCACATTTGATTACAGATGTTTCTTGGGACACCATTAGCTGAAACCATTTCTGGAGTACGACGCATCATTATATTAATGTTGTACTCAGGTGCTTATTTGGTGTTTTGGTTAATCTTTGAGATTCTGATAGCTTATGATAATAGAACCTTTTCTGGATTCAATTAAATTGATATCATGTTGGACACGTTTCGTTTCAAACTTTTTCTTTTTTACGCCCATGACGCATTAACTACTCCTATTACTACATTTTGTTAGGTGGTGTAATTTGCCAAGTTTACTTTACCCCTATTTGGTTTGGATAAAAATTAGATTTTATAGTAGATTTTGATAAAAATGTGGTATCTATCTTTATCTTCTTTTCTCATAGACCAAGACCAATACTAAAGCCTAAAGGCACAACTCGTATCGAAGATTGTTGAGAAGAAAATTAAGGAGGCCGATGGGGTGGTTTTACTCACTACATTGTTTTTTTTTTTTTTTTTTTTTTTTTTGAAAAATGTATTGGATTTATAGATGTTTTAGAATTTTGGATTTGAATTTTGTACGAATATTATTGCATTTTGGAGTTCAATTAATAATGATTATTGGAGTTGTTTAATATAGTTATCTTCTATTATGTTTTGTGGTTGATGTATGTAATCACTGTACGAACAAAAAAAAATGTAAAATGACCTACGGCAACGATTAAAAAAAGTGCAAAAAAAGGGGACAAAAGCATAGATAACGATAAAAAAATGTTGCAAAAAAGTTATTTGCAACGCGAAAAAAAGTCGCAAAAAGTTATTCGCAACGAAAAAAAAAACTTTGCAAAAAGGTTATTCGCAACGCCAAAAAAACGCTGCAAAAAAGTTTTTCGCAACGCAAAAAAAAAAAAAAAAAGAAAAAAAAACATTGCCGTATCCTCCACTTTATGGCAATATCAAGGTTTGCAGCATATGGTAAAACGCTGCAAAAGTAAAGATTGTAAACAACAATTCAAAACAAAGTAAAATTGAGGCAATGGTTACAATATTCTAAATATTGGAATGAATATCCCAAGTCAAAAATGATAGGGACTGCAATGCAAGTTATCATTAATTAGACTCCTCCGCACCCCCAACACCCACCATAGATTTTCCCAAAACCTAACCGTTCCTTTACTTCTATTCTCTTGCTCACGTTGTTGTTGTTGTTGTTGTTTTTCTTTTGTCATTTCATATCTTTCTTTTTTGTGGGTCCCTCTTGGTGAAATTAAATTTAACCCATCTCTTTCGTATAAAAAGTCTTCATCTTTCATTAGTTTTGATTAATTCATGCCTTCATTTAAAATGTATTTTCATTGACTTTCAATTCATTGAGTTAAGTTCATCCATCAACGTACATGCTTACTATGAATCAGGGTAAGATATCCCTTTTCCTAATCTCTAAAAAAAGTCATTTGTACAATAATGTGCAAGACAAGTGAACCAAAAATCAATGAGACCCAAAATTCTAACATAATGTTTGTTCACGATTTCCTATCCCTAATTCAGCAATAAATTGAAGCAACTATCACTTTTTGCACCACTCTCAATTGAGGTTGTACTTGTTGTCGACATCTTCCACTAGTGAAGGTGCCACTGTGCGCAGCACATAAGAAATTCGATATAGGCCTACCTAAAAGAATTAAAACATGCTTTGTGGTGGTGGGTTTGGCCAAAGCGTTCGGGCGATTAGACATGTGTTGAGCACAATGGGTGCCAGGGGAAATTCCTAAAGAATCATTAGCATATGAAACTCACTCTTAGAAAGCTTTTTTCTTCGCTTGTTCTTGTTATAACAGTAGCAGGTTCTTCGCTGGTAGCGACTGCAGCCTGGATTTTCACAGCTAGATTTACTGAGATGGCAATTGATAGAAGCATTTTATTGACATCTTAAAGTTATATCTTTGTTAGTATTGCAGTCAAATATTGCATGATTACAAAACTAACATTGTGCTCGGCAAACAAAAGGTTTTTTGAGGGCAAGAATTGCATTTAACATACCTGTATTTTAGAAGCTATGAATTTTAAATTAAAGGGTGTTGCAGGGAAAAATACACATGGGCTGCATGAACTTTTTTTTTTTTTTTTTAATATCCTATTTGAGGAACCCAACTTTTCTATCAACTATAAAATCATATGTGATTATGAAACACATAAAATCTTTTCCATGCAACAGTTTTCATTGAAAAATGTCAAAATATGAATCTCTTTAAATTTCTTAAGAACTTACTGCACTGCACAGTGAAATGCTGAAATCAATAATTTATATTCATAGTTGTAAATGTTTCATTCCTTTTCTTTTTAACAGGTTCAATCAGTACGGGTAAGCGCGCAAATTAGAACACGTTAATACCGTTGTTGCCGTGACTTATGATTCCCTGCTTTATTGCAAACAGCGATTGAAGATGGTATGAAACCTTATAATAATTTGCCTTGCGTAGTTACTGATAAGTTGCGTATGTGAAAGCTCTTAACTGAATCTTGCATGCCCACATATAAAAGGTTTTGAGTTCATGTATTATGTGCAATCTATGGAGAGATTACTATTGGATGCTTTATGCACATAATTTATATCTACACAAGGAAATTATTATTATGAGGCTCAAAACCAAGTGCAACTGCCTTCTGCAGTAAAGCACTGAATCATACATCAAAGTGTATCCAAAAACAATGGTGAAACTTCAAATGCTATATACGTAATCATGGGGAAAAAAAGAAACAAAATGCACCGAGGCACGCATGCCGTCATACACACACACCATGCGTGGAAAGCAAGCACAAGAGGTAGAGACCTCATAGCACCAGCAACGACCAACATTCCTTATTGTATAGCCTTCACAGCCCAAAACCATTAGCGGTGAGTTGAAAGGTCTCTGGAAAAATAGGCAATCTACATGACCTTTCACAGACAAGCTGAAGCGCTCTACCCGTCACCAGCAAATGAAACCTCCACACACCGAAGAACAACAGCATATTGCTGGTACTTTAACGATAAACCCTAATGTTAACATTCCTTATCCCAAAAAGGTACATTTTATAATTGATTTGAATGCGCTGAGCCTCCTGGGTACCTCTGCCGGCCCTCTGGGTTCTTGGTTAAACAATAAAAGATATATGTATATATATATATTTTTTAAACTTCCCCACTCAGTTTAAAGCCATTCCTCCATGTTGTGTTTGATGTCAAAGGAAAATACGTAACAGAAAGAGTAAATAAGAGAATCTACATGATTTTCATCTCGCCTAAAGAATTTAGCTTGGTATTTTGAAAGGAAATGGTATCAACATCTATTTGATCAACTTATTACTGGAAATATGTAGATCTTAATTTTTTTTAAATCAGGTTTAGGTAGACCTTAATTTTTTTTAAATCAGGTTTAGGTAGACCTTATTGACAAGTTGTTAAAGTAATTTCTATATTAATATTGAAGTAAAAAATTGCATAATAAAAAAAAAAAATGAGCTGCTACTTGGCGAAACGATTTGTTGTTTAAGTGTAAGATTCACCTTTACCATACATGTATTCTGAAATTATGAATTTTGGATATAAGGATGTGAAATGGAAAATTCGCACATATAGTGCGCGAACACCTTAAATATTGTTCTTACCCCATTTTTAGACACCTAACTTTACTTTTAACTATGAAATCTTGCATAATTTTTTTCTTAAACATTAGGGACTGCAATGGTAATTATCATTGAGTAGACTCCTCTTCACCCAATCCCACCCTATTGGCTTGGCAAGAGAGATGCTATAAGTACAATAATGGTTGACAAGGTTTGTTGAGAATCATAATTTGGCATAATTACATTCATCAATTTCAAAAAAATTCAAAAACTATTTTTTAAATTAACTGTTCAGATTTTGCACCGTCAAACATTGTCAACAAACCTTGTCAACAATTATTAAGTAGATTCCCCAAAAATATAACCTCCTTCACACAGATATCTATTGCTCACTTTCATTTTCAATTTATATCATTTTCTTGTGGGTCTCCCATGGTAAAAGTAGACCTAATCCTTCTCTTTCCTTATATGAAGTCATTATATCCCATTTTGATTTTTTATTAATTAATGGCTTCAATCAATAAATTGATTGCGAAATGCACACATTCTTATGCTCTCTCAAGACGAACAAACTAATGAAACTTTCTTATTTTCTACTTCATTCAAGATGTCTTTTCATTGACATTCATTTCTTTAAGTTAATCTATCCACATCTACACTTATAATAATTCAGGGTAGGATAAACTTTTTTTTTTTTTTTTTTGCTAATCTCCGATAATAATCAATTTAGAGAATAATAAGCTAGCCAAATGCAAAAAATAAAAAATAAAAATAAAATCAAGGAGACCTAAAAGTCTAACATCACGTTTGTTCATAATTTCCTGTTCCTGAGTTAGGAACAAATTGAAGCAACGGTGTAGCAATTGTTCTACCACTCTGTATAAGGTTGTATATGCTGACATATTCTCCAAAGACTTACGGCCACCGCCACTGGTGGAGGAGCCACTAGGTGCGGTCCCAATGATTGCTATCACTCCTGGTAGCACAGAAGATAAAAAAATTCGACACGGGCCCACCTAATACACTCCAAACACGTATGACAGGTCCTTCATCAGTATGATTTTTAAAGAACTGTATACAGAGACGGAAACTGTCATGCAACTTTACTGATAAGTTCATAAAAGTCATTAATTTATTAATACAGAAGTCAGATAATGCATGATTATAAAACTATGCCGTACTGGGCGAAATGAATGATTGTTTGAGAGCAAGATTCACCTTTACCATACTTCTATTTTAGAATATATGAATTTTGAGACAATGGGTGTCAAACGGAAAATTCGCACGAAAATTGCATGAATACTCTATTGTTTTCACATACTTTACTATTAACTATGAAATCTTACAAGATTATTGTACTATTAAATATCTTTTCAATGCCACTGTTTTATTGGAATTTGCCTAAAGATTAATCTCATAAAAAATCCCACAGAATTGGCAGGAAGAAATGCTAACCAATCATTCTTTCATATAGTAGTAATTGTCTCATTCCTTTTTTTGTTCGGTTAGAATAAATCGTTAAAAGATTACGTGCACCAACTGAAACATCATAAACCAATGTCAAGAAAAAGATTGTAACCAAAAATTAAAAAACAAAAAAAAAAATAATAATAAGAAGAAGAAGAAGATTGGGGCAATGGTTACATTATTCTAAAAATTGAGAGCAGAGAAATGAATATCACAATCCCAAAACGCTAGGGGGTGCACTGCAAATTATCATTAATTAGACTCGTCCACATCCCCACACCCACTACATAGGCAATCTTCTTCCTTCAAAGCCTAACCCTTCCTTTATTTCAATTTTGTATCTTTTGTTTTCGTGGGTCCCTCTCGGTGAAATTAAATTTATCCCATCTCTTCCTTGTATAAAGTCTTCGTCTCTCATTATTTGTTTTGATTAATTCATGCCCTCAATCAATAGATCGACGATGAAATACACACATGTACTCATTTTATCTGAAGATGAGAAAGAAAAGGACGCATAAAGGAGACCTTTCTTATTTCTACTTCATTTAAAATGTGTTTTCTTTAACATTCAATTCATTGAGTTAAGTTCATCCATCCACATACATATTTACTATGAATCAGGGTAAGATATACCTTTTCCTAATCTCCAAAAACAATCATTCGTTACAATAATGTTCAAACCAAATGAACCAAAAATCAATGCGATCAAAAATTTTAATTTTTTGGTTACAATGAATGGAACTCAAACACAAGAGACAGAGGCCTCATAGCACCAGCAACTAGCAACATTCCTTATTGTATAGCCTTCACAGCCCAAAACCATTAGCGAAGAATTGAAAGATCTCAAGAACAATAGGAAATCTGCACGACCTTTTACAGACAAGCTGAAGCTCTCTACCTGTCATCAGCTGCAGATCCAGCACCCGGCGAGGGGGCACGGCTAGTCGTGCTAGATCTACCAGTAGTTGCACTTGCCGCCAGGCACCAAGGGAGAAGTTTTTGCAGTTGCAAAGAAGTCGCCAAATCGGAAGTCAAAACCATGGAGGCGGTGAGTTTAGTAAAAAAATAGGTCGTTTTTTCCTTTTTTAATTTTGGGCCTCCTATTGGGCTGTTGTTTTTTGAAAAAAATTAGGCCTGATTTTGAATTAAGAATCACACAATAGAAGACAAGTAATTCACTTTTAGCTATGATAATTGGTAACAGATTTTCCATTGGTAAAGATGTTATTTCTTTACCAATCGATATTCCGTGCCTAATGTAATCGTTAAACATTTGGATCTTCCTCGAATGGATATTCCGTAGGTGATGTACCGAATATTATCAATGGATTGCATCCCTTGATAATTAGAAACGGATTATCCGTTGGTAAAAGTGATTCACTTTTTACTTCAATAATCAGCAACGGATTTTTCGTTGGTGAAGATGATATCTCTTTATCAACGGATATTTCGTGCCTAATATAACCGTTTAACATTTTGATCTTTTACCTATAGATATTCCGTTGGTAATTAGAAACGGATTATCCATTAGTAAAAATGATATTTCTTTACCAACGGATATTCCGTGCTTAATATAACTGTTTAACATTTGATCTTTCAGCAACAAATATTCCGTTGGTAAAAATAATTCACTTATCCCACATCGAAAATTTACAACAATATCTTTGTAGTTTCCCTCTATAAATTTGTGGTCCAATAAGGAGTTAAACAATATTTTGGCATTTCAATTCAGTTGGCTAAAAATAAAAAAAAATATTATAATTATTAAATAATAATAATAATAAATAAATAAATAAATAACTTTTTTACCATACGATTATTTACAACATTGATTTTTACCAATTGTAATAGTAGACATTTACCAACGGAAAGTCGGTTGGTATTGGTTAAGACTTTTACTAACGAAAATTTCGTTGGTAAAAGATTCACACTTTTCCAACAGAAAATCCGTTGGTAAAATGTTTACTCTTTACCTACGGCATGATCCGTTGGTAACTATCAGCGACCCTCAAATTACCAACGGATTTGTGATTGCAAATATTTCATTGGTGATGATTATTAGCAACGGATATTGAGGTTTTAGGAACGGAAAATCCGTGCCTGAAACTCTGTTTTTTAGTAGTGGAAATTCGACAAGGCGGTTTAAAAATAAGTGATTTCTAGTATTAAGCTTGAATTTCTCAATTTCGAAAGGTAAGTAAAAAGTTACTTATTGTCAAGTTATGTTTAATTTTATAGTTGTTAGATTTTTAGACTAAATTCAATTTTATTGAAGGGATTAAGTATAATAAACTATGAAATTGAGTAAAGTGAAAGAAAAACTAGTTTTAGTAATTAAAAAGATTGTCGAAATCGCTTAAACGTGAAATGATTAAGCCTATTTAATTATTGAAATTATTTAAAATAATTAATTGTTTATTTAAAAATTATATCCTATTTCAGGCGACGATACTGACGTCAGAACAGCTTACCAGCCGGATTAATTTTACGAATATAGTACCGTGAGTAGAAAAATATAAATATTTTTACAGTATTTATAAATTAAGTATATTGTTAAAGTATGTGCAATTATATGTAATTATGTGTTCGAATTACATGATTATTATGAAAATCTCTTTTATTATGATACATATGGAATTTAAGGATTATTTGTGATTTGGTATATGAGACATGTGATATTGAGATTTGTTTGGTATGTGAGACGTGATATTGAGATCGATCAGAAAAGTACCCGTGATTATGTACTTCTTCTAGTTCACAAAGGGGTTTTGGCCGTGTTCTATAACTACACTGAGGGGTCGACTAGAGATGAAGGGGTTGTGACTGTGTATATATAGTTCACTGAGGGGCCTTGGCCGTGTTCTACAATTGATTATCAGAGGTCTTGAGACCTGCTTTCGTTCACGGAGGGGCCAAAGGTCCGTGGCGAAAGTTCTTAGCCCGAGGGGCGGATTACAAATTTTAGTCAGAGGGTACATTTTTGGTGGATTTTTCAGTATATTTGATGTGATGAGATTATAGCATGATTACCAGCTTATATTTATATCATGACTTGAGATGATATTTTACCACGTTATGTGAATGTCTCACGTTTTGGCTATAATTATGTGATGTTATCTTGCGAGTTATCAATAATATGAACTCGATTTTTGATAAAAATGTAAAAATGAAAAAGAATAATTATTTATGAACTTCTCCACTTACTGAGCTATCAACTCATATATTTTCATGTAATTTTCTTACAGGTGGAAATTGATTCTTTTTAGTTGGAAGAGCCTAATGATTTTAGAATGAGAGCCACGCGACATGTTGAGTGTTATAACTCATTTTGATGAAACACAAAGTAAATAATTTGGGCCCATCACATTATGTTTTATATAAGCATTTGATTTTGTTGCATTTTTTGAAATAACCCATAGTCAGCATTGGTGATAGATTTGACATCTAGTCAACATCTATCATCGGTGCACGTCACGTTTCGAGTCCACTAGGGTGATTCAAGACGAGTCGTGTCATCTGGCACCAGTAAGAACACGAAGAAGAAAGGCGACCCCGACTCCGATGATCGCTGTTGGTTTGTGCGGCGTGCAGTAAGGCTAGCGCACTGCTATATACGACTGGACGCAACGACTTCTCTAAGGGACAAAACCACAATAGTGACAATAGTGTGGTTCTTTGTACTAATGGATCATGAAGCGATGACGGTCAACGGTTGACGTCCATCCTAGTTAACCTTCGGACTTGGATTTTCGCCACTGCCTGTCACTTATCAATGAGTCCTCCCCACACTAAAGAACAATGGCATCTGGCTATCATTCCTAGTTGCACATGATGTAAAAAAATCAACTTTTGGCCCACCTGATAAGATATAAACACTTGTGGTGGTGATGGGTATGGCCAAAACAATTGGTTGATTAGACTTCCATTCCGTGCAATGGTTGCCAGGTGGTAATTACTGAAGAATCCTTAGTGTCATGAAACTCACTCTTTAGAAGACCTTTTCTTTGTTATTTGTGATATATCAACGACATGTTAGTGGTGAATCCAGGTCAGAAGGTTAGCTAGGGCGGATGCCAACCATTAATTGCCCCCGTCGCCTTTTTTTAATTAGTATAGAGAACCACACGATCATCGCTATGGTGGTTTTGCCCCTTTGAGAAGCCGTTGCATCCAATCGTATGCAGTAGTACGCCGGCCCTTACTTCATGCCGTACAAACTAACAGCAATCATCGGAGTCGGAGTCGCCTTTCTTCTATGTGTTCTTACCGGTGCTAGAATATGGAGTAGGTGCAGCGATGGGGTGGGGAAGGTAGAGGGAGAGGGGGAGATGGAGAGGAGAATAAATTGATTGGGGGGTTTTGGAATGAAATTTGTATAATTAATATTTAGTATTTAAATATGATATCTAATTTTTGAAAAATGAAATTTATTATTTGATTTTAGAATACAGGTTTCTAAAAGTAGGGCGTGGTGTAATTTCCAATTTTTAAAAAGGCAACAGCCTAATAGGAGGCCCAAAATTTAAAAAAAATGAAAAAACAACCTGTCTTCTATTGTGTGATTCTTAATTCAAAATCATGCCTAATTTTTTCAAAAAGCAATAGCCCAATAGGAGGCCCAAAATATTAAAAAAAAAGGACAAGAAAAAACAACCTATCTTCTTCTTCCTAAACTCGCCGCCACCATGGTTTTAACTTCCAATTTGGTGACTTCTCTACAGCTGCAAAAACTTCTCCATCGGTGCCTGGCGACAAGTGCAACTACTGGCGGATCCAGCAAGCGCGACTACGTCCCCTCGCTGGGTGTTGGATCTGCGGCTACGGTAGGTTATTCATCTGTGGTGACTGTAGGCGTTGTTTTTATAGAACCGTATATAGAGATAGAAATTGTCACATACACTATACTGACAAGTTCTTAAAAGTCATATCTTTATTAATACAAAAGTAGTCGGATAATATCAAAACTATGTCGTACTTGGTGAAATGAATGGTTGTTTGAGAGCAAGATTCATCTTTACCATACTTCTATTTTAGAATATATGAATTTTGAAACAAAGTATGTCGAACACAAATTCCCATGATAGTTTCGTGGATACTCTATTGTTATCTCACTTTCCTACTAACTATGAAATCTTACAGGATTATTATACTGTTATATATCATTTCAAAGCCACCGTTTTATTGGAATGTGTTTAAAGATGATGCGGCGAAAGAAAGAAATTCAATTCAAATCCTTGATGTCACGAAATTTGTAATCCACCAAATTAAAGAGAAAATAAACTTCACGATTTTTATTAATGAATAATAATGAAAAAAAACGAACTAACCCCTTATTTATAAGGGTTTACATGGAAACATAGTTTAAAACAATTAAAAGTAATGAAAACAAAGTCTAAACAAACTAGAATTGCAAAAAACCCCCCAAAATAAACAAATTGACAAAAATAGTGCCAGAACTTTAAAAATCAATTTTCGAGGCCTAAACGAACTTGAACGGCCGAAATTCGTTGTACATCACGGCATAGCGGTGAGAATTGTTCCTCTCATAGTTCTCTTTCTAAAATGGTATGTTGGGTTCAATCCGAAATTAAGATGTTTTATTTCTATTAGTACTCTTTTTCTAGTATACCCAATATGTCCTACATCAAAAGATGAATCTTGTTAAAAATCCAAAAGAATTGGCTGGTGAAATGCTAACAAATCATTCACTTATATAGTATTAATTGTTTCATTTCTTTGTTCTTTGGTTAGATTGAATTGTTAAAAGATCATGTGTACAAATTGAATCATCGTCAATCACTACCAAGAAATAAAGATTTTAACCAAAAACTCGGAGCAAAGTAAAAAACTGGGCAATGGTTACAATATTCTAAAAATTGAGAGCAGAGAATGAATCCCAAACCGTTAGGGACTGCAATGCACATTATCATTAATTAGACTTCTCTGCACCCCCACACCCACCACATAGGCAACCTTCGTTCTCCCAAAAACTAACCCTTTCCTTAAATATATTCTCTTTCTCATGTTTGTTTTCATTTCATATCTTTCCTTTTTGTGGTTCCCTCTTGGTGAATTTCAATATAACCAGTCTCTTCCTTATATAAAGTCTTCATCTCTCATTATTAGTTTTGATCAATTCATGCCTCCAATCAATATATCAATGATGAAATACACACACATACTCATGTTATCTCAAGACAAGAGAAATTCTTACTCATGTTATCTCAAGACAAGAGAAATATGATTCCCAGCTTTATTGCAGACTACGGTTGCAGTTGGTTAACCAATACAACTGATAAAATGCAAGCCAAATGCAAAAAATAAAAGATAAACTGATACACTGCAAACATTCACAGCAGTGGCTGGTATGGCTAAAACAATTGGGTCACTAGACATCCATTGGGTGCAATGGTTGCCAGAGAGCAATTACTGAAGAATCCTCGGTGTCATGAAACTCACTCTTTCTCTTCGCCTTTTTTGTTATACCAGCGATTGTTCTTCATCTGTGGCGGCTGCAGCCTTGATTTTTGTATAACCATTTATAGAGACAGCAACTGTAAGATATACTTCGCTGACAAGTTCTTAAAGTCACATCGTTGTTAATATAGAAATCAGATAATGAACGATAATAAAACTACGTCGTGCTCGGAAAATGAATGGTTGTTTGAGTGCTAGATTCACCTTTACCATACTTTCTTTCTAGAAAACATGAATTTTGAAACCAAGGATGTCAAACGGAAAATTCACACGTAGATTGAGCAAATATTCCGTTGTTTTCACAACTTTACTGTTAATTATAAAATCTAACACTGCAAGTTATCATTTATTAGACTCCTCAACCTCACACCCACTACATAGGCAATCTTCATCCCCCAAAACCTAACATTTTCTTTACATCTATTCTCTAGCTCACATTCATTTCCTTTTCAAATCTTTCCTTTTTGTGGGTCCCTCTAGGTGAAATTAAATTTATCCCATCTCTAACTTATATGAAGTCGTCACCTCCCATTATTAGTTTTGATTAATTCATGCCTTCAATCAATAGATCGATGAAGAAATACACACACATGCCCATGTTATCTCAAGACGAGAAATAAATAAAAAGGACAGACAAACATGAACTTTCTATTTTTAACTTCATTCAAGATGTGTTTTCTTTGACATTCAATTCATTGAGTAAAGTTAATCCATCCACATCCATGTTTACTATGAATCAGGTAAGATATCCTTTTTTCTGATCTCAAAAAACTATCAATTTAGACAATAATGTGCAAGCCAAATGGAGCAAAAATCAATGCGACCTAAAAGTTTAACATAATGTTGGTTAATGATTTCCTGTACCTGAGCCAGTCATTTATTGAAGTGACACTGTAGAACTTGTATCACTGGCAGTTGAGGTTGTACTAGGCGCTACTATTTGTGGTACAAATGCTCATTAATTTTAACTCCTGGTTTCCACAGCAGATAAGAAATTCGTTATGGTCCTCTAAATGCACTTTAAAGATACATTGTGGGGGTGTGTATGATCAAAACCTCTGGGTTATTCGATGTCCGTTGGGTGCAATGGGTGCCAGAGGGCCAATTCCTAAAGTATCATTAGCGTCGTGAACTCACTCTTAAAAGGCTTTTTTTGCCCTTTTTTTGTGTTTTTTGTTAAGTCAGCAGCAGGCTCTTCACTGGTGGTGACTTCAACCTCGGTTTTCAGAGCACGATTTACTGAGACAATAAGTATAAGATACATTTTATTAACATGTCGTTGAAGTCATATCTTAGTTAATATTTCTGTCAAATATTGCATGATAATAAAAACTAATATTCTGCTCGGTGAAACAAATGGTTCTTTGAGTGAAGGAATCACCTCTAACATGTATTTTAAAGCTATGAATTTTGAACAGAAGGGCGTGGCACGAAAAAATACACATAGGCTGCACCAACACCTTGTTCTTTACCCTATTTGAGGCACATAACTTTGGTATCAACCATGAAATCATACGTGATTATTAAACATTTAAATATCTTTTGCACCAAACTGTTATTATGGAAAAATTGATCTCTTAAAATTCCCTAAAAACTGACTGCTTTACACGGTAAATGCTGAAACCAATAATTCATATACATAGTTTGTAAATATTTCATTTCCTTTCCTTATTTATTTATTTTTATTTGTATACAGGTAAATCAATATGGATCATGTGCACAAATTTGAACTTCATAAAGACCATTGACACATTAGCGTACGATTCCTTGATTTATTGTAGACAGTAGTTGAAGTTGGTGTGGAACTTTATAATAATTTGCCTTGCATAGTTAATGGTACGCTATGCATCTAAAAACCCTTAACTGAATCTCACATGCCCGCCTATAAATCATTTTGAGTTCATGTATTATGTGTAATCTATGAAGAGATTACTATTGGGTGATTTATGCACATAATTTATATCTACATAAGGAAATTATATTCACGTTCCGCACCAAGTGCAACCATTGTCTACAATAAAGGCTAAAGCACGGAATCATAAATCAATGTCTATCCAAAAAACAAACATGGATGATGGAACTTGAGATGTTACATCTGTAATCAAGGGGAAAAGAAGAAGACAAAATGCACGAAGGCATGCATGCACACATACAAAGATACAATGCATGGAAAGCAAGAATGAGAATGAGACCTCATAGCACCAGCAACAAGCAATGTTCTTATTGTATAGCCTTCACCACCCCAAACCATAAGCGGAGAATTGGAAGATCTCAAGAAACATAGGCAATCTGCATGACCTTTCACAGACAAGCTGAAGCGCTCTGCCTGCCACCGGCCAATGAATCCTCCCCACACCGAAGAACATCAGCATCTGGTTGGTAGACCTAAAAATAACCCTAATGTTGACATTCCATATCCCTAAAAGATGCTTTTTAAAATTGATTTGAATGCACAGAGTCTCCCAGGTACCTTGCTGGCGCTTTGGGATCTTGGTTTTACAGTAAAAGAGAATTTTAGAACCCCCCCCCCTCCCCCCGCCCCACACAACAACAGTTGAAGCCATTCAAAAAAGTAACAAGAAAGAGTAGAGAATATAAATCTACATGATTTTCATATCGCCTAAAGAATTTAGCTTGGCACTTTATAAGGCAATGGAATCAACGCCTATATGATAAACTTATAACTAAAAATAAGTAGATTCTAATTTAATAAAAACGATGTCCTGCTGGGCGAAACGGATTGTTGTTCAAGTGCCAGATTCACTTTAACATTCTTGTATTTTGAAATTATATATTTTGAAAATAAGGATGTCAAATGGAAAATTCGCGCAAAAAGTGCACGAACACCTAACTGTTCTTACCCTATATTTAGGCACTTTACTTTTAACTAGGAAATCTCACATGATTTTTTTCTTACATTATTATTATGGATTTAGATATCTTTTCAATGGCTTTTACGTTATTGAAATTTATTAAAAATGGATATTGTAAAAAATACTTAAAATTGACTGCATTACACTGTGGCTATTAACAATATTATATTTATATAGTAGTAATTGTTTCGTTACTTTTTTCTTTTTGTTTGGTTAAATCGTTAAGGATCATGTACGCATTGTAAATAGTGCTTTCAAGAAATAAATCTTGTAACTCAAAATGCAAAAAATAAAGTAAAACTTTGGGCCAGTGGTTAAACTTTTCTAAAAATTGAGAGCACGAGAAATGAATTTCAAATTACCACTAGCCTTGAACATTATGAACTGCAGTGGTAATTATCATTGATTTGACTCCTCATCAACCCATCCCACCATACTAGAAATCTTCCTCCCCCAAAACATAACCCTTCCTTTACATATATATTCTCTTGCTCACTTCTCGGTTTCATGATATCTTTCCTTTTGTGGGTGCCACTCAGTGAAAGTAACTCTAATCCTTCTCTTTGCGTAGGTTGTGGGGCAAATCATATCACTACAAGCCGTCATTTGATTTCCACTTACGTGGGTCAACCAACAGAGGTTAGTTATGCATAGAAATATCAGAGGCAACATGGACCTTATCCACAACTACCATCAAGGTTTGAACAAGCATCCCAACTACGCTTAGGTTTATAATTCGGATCAAGTAAATTAGATGAGGGACAATCCACCAATGATTCAGCAATAAGAAAAGAAGCAGTCTTTGGAAGATCTACTTGTCAAGTACATCACCAAGACTGAAACAATGATGCAAAATCAATAGGCCTCTGTATATGACTTAGAGAATTAGGTAGGACAAATATCAGCTACATTTTTCAAGAAATGTAGGTTTAACTTTCATTTGAGCAGCAATTCTCTGGCGGTAATCTTGTTAGATTTAAATCTAGTTTTTTTGTATGTTTCAAAAAATGAAATAAGTGTTTTCAAGTGACTAATACCGTCATCAATAGACATATCCTCGCGTTGTAACATTTTACTTACTCTATTAGTAGCTCACAATACATCGTACCAAATAATCATGATAGAAAAGAACTCAAAATTCGTAATGTCACAAGATAAAATTTTTAGTATCTCTAAATACCTTAGGGTCATCACAATTCACATGTATCCTTCAAGCATTTTAAAATGACTTTTATTTTTAGCGCTTGGAATCTTCTTGCTTTAGCACTTTCAACTCGTCTTTTCCATTTGTACAATTCCAAAAAAGGATTAAACCTTTATACAAGAATTTGTCATATCACAAAGTGCAAGAGAATGAATATAACAACCATTGGTGTGTAAAATGCAATTGGATTTAATTTTAATACTATTTTCTATAAACATTTATGCCTCCATTTCATATTAAAATGGTTATCATAACCGTGACCTCTTAAAATCCCAAGTTTAAATATTTTAAATGTAATAATTCACCAAACTGTTATTTCTCTGAAGTATCATCCACATTTAGCAATGCAAAAAAATAAATAAATAAATAAATAATAATAATAATAATAATAATAATAATAATAATAATAATAATAATAAATAAAATAATCATCTACTTTAATTAGACTTACTACGGCATCTACATAATTAAGTTTTAAATATATCTACAAAATAAAGACTGAATTAACCTATGTTTACATTTTTAAATATTAACATATTTGCTAACTGGACAACTGGGTTGGTTTGGTTGACTGTATTTGGACTTTATTTTTTTTGTAATTTTTTATTAACTATATATAATAAAAAAAATAAAAATTGAGGGCCTTAACAAGAGCAAGTTCTTAGGCTATCGCCTACCTGCCTATAATTGGACTGCCACTAGCTAAACCATCCACTTCTACACTTTCAACAATTCAGGGTAAACTAACTGTTTTATTTATTTATTTATTTATTTTTTTTTTTTTAAAATCCCTAATAACAATATATCTAGACAATAATGTGAAAGCCAAATACAACACATGAATGTGATTTGAAGTTCTAACATGATGTTTGGTCACGATTTGCTGACCGTGAACCAGGTATAAACTGACTCAACTGTGTGGCACTTCTACCTTAAGCTATTGAGGTTGTTCTTGTGGCCATCTTCTATGCAGACCTTTGCACTGTCACTGGTGGTGGCGCCGCCAGTTGTGGAACCAAATCTCACTTTAACTAATGGTTGCAGAGGAAATAAATAATTAGTCATGTGCCCACCTGATATCCCATGAACAGGCCTGGCGCTGGTTGGTATTGCCAAAAACTGTGGCTGATTAGATGTCATTTGGGTGCAATAGGTTCCAGAGGGGGAATTAAACCAGAATCCATAGTGTCATGAAAATCACCGTTAGAATACCTTTTTATTCGCATTTTTGTGCTATCTGCAATGGGTTTTCATTGGTGACGGCAGGAGTCAGGATTATCAAGGTACTGTTTATGGAGATGCCGAGTGTAAGATACACCTTATTGACAAGTCTTAATGTCAATTTTCTGTTAATATTGAAGTCAAATATTGCATAATAATAAAGCTAATGTCGTGCCTGGTGAAATAAATGGTTCTTTCAGCACATGTTATGAATTTTGATTAAAATGGAAAAATTGCACAAAGACTGCACGAACACCTTCTTGCTTTTACATTATATGAGGCACCTAACTTTGCTACTAACTGTGAAATCAAATGTGATTATTATAAACTCAACTATCTTAAGATTGACGTTGTTTTTAATAAAAATGTTAAAAAACTAAACTCGTAATCATAAAATTGACTGCATTACATGGTGAAATACTATAACTAATCATTCATTTTCATAGTTGTAATTCATTAAGTACTGATCTTTTTCTATTTTCAGGTTCGATCATTATGGATTAGTGGCGGCTGCAGGCATGATTTTTATAGAACCGTATACAGAGACAGCAACTGTCAGATAACTTTACTGATAAGTTCATAAAAGTCATATCTTTATTAATACAAAATTCAGACAATGCATGATAATAAAACTAGGTTGAACCCCAATCTTAAGGGTCCCCACCGACCCTGCTCTGGGCCATCGTGGAGGAGGTAAATCGCAGGATGTGCCTCCCAGGAGCCAAGGTGGAGAGCATGACAATAAAACTATGTCGTACTGGGCGACATGAATGGTTGTTTGAGAACAAAATTCACCATTACCATAATTCTATTTTAGAATATATGAATTTCGAAACGAAAAATGTCAAACGGATAATTCGCACGAAAGTTGCCTGAATACGTTTTCACACACTTTACTATTAACTATGAAATCTTACAGGATTATTGTACTATTAAATATCTTTTCAATGCCACTGTTTTTATTGGAATTTGTCTAAAGATGAATCTCATAAAAAATTCCTCAGAATTGGCAGGGAGAAATGCTAACCAATCATTCTTTCATATAGTAGTAATTGTTTCATTCCCTTTTTGTTTGGTTTGACTATATCTTTAAAAGATTACGTGCACCAACTGAAGCATCGTAAACCACTATCAAGAAAAATATTGCAACCAAAAATTAAAAACAAAAAAATAAAAATTAGGGCAATGGTTACAATATTTTAAAAATTGTGAGCAGGGAAATGAATATCACAAACCCAAAACGCTAAGGACTGTAATGCAAGTTATCATTAATTAGACTCCTTCACACCACCACATCCACCACATAGGCAATCTTCTTCCTCCAAAGTATAACCCTTCCTTTATTCCAAATTCGAATCTTTTGTTTTTGTGGGTCCCTCTCGGTGAAATTAAATTTAACCCATCTCTTCCTTATATAAAGTCTTCATCTCTCATTATTTGTTTTGATTAATTCATGCCTTCAATCAATAGATCGACGATGAAATACACACACATACTCATTTTATCTCAAGACTAGAGAAATAAAAAGGACACGCAAAGGTGAACTTTTGTATTTTTACTTCATTTAAAATGTGTTTTCTTTGACATTCAATTCATTGAGTTATGTTCATCCATCCACATACACACTTACTATGAATCAGGGTAAGATATAACTTTTCCTAATCTCCAAAAACAATCATTTGTTACAATAATGTGCATGCCAAATGAACGAAAAATCAATGCGACCAAAAATTCTAATTTTTGGTTACAATGAATGGAAAGCAAGTACAAGAGACAGAGACCACATAGCACCAGCAACGAGCAACATTTCTTACTGTATAGCCTTCAAAGCCCAAAACCATTAGCGAAGAATCGAAAGATCTCAAGAAAAATAGGAAATCTGCATGACCTTTCACAGACAAGCTGAAGCTCTGTACGTGTCACCTGTCAATGAGTTCTCCCCACACTGAAGAACAATGGCATCTGTCTATCACTCCTGGTTGCACATGAGATAAAAAAAAAAAAAAAAAAATGGACTTTGGCCCACCTGATAAGCTGTAAACACATGTGGCTGGTGATGGGTATGGCCAAAACAATTGGTTGATTAGACGTCCATTCAGTGCAATGGTTGCCAGGGGGCAGTTACTGAAGAATCCTTAGTGTCATTAAACTCACTCTTTAGAAAACCTTTTTCTTCGCTGCTTTTGATATATCAACGGCAACTCATTCATCTGTGGCAGCTGTAGGCTTGCTTTTTATAGAACCATATACAAGACAGAAATTGTCACATGCACTATACTGACAAGTTCTTAAAAGTCATATCTTTATTACTATAGAGGTAGTCAGATAATGCATAATAACAAAACGATGTCGTACTTGGCGAAATGAATGGTTGTTTGAGAGCAAGATTCATCTTTGCCATATTTCTATTTTAGAATAAATGGATTTTGAAACAAAGTATGTCAAACACAAATTTGCACGAAAGTTTTGCGAATACTCTTGTTTTCACACACTTAACTATTAAGTAATGACGTGATACGGAAATCGTTATTATGGATAGACCATCACGTGTAGCATTTCTTACTTGTGATGTAATAGCCGATATCACAAACTAAAGTGTGGTGACACTTAAATGAATACATGGATATTTTGTTATAGAACAAAATATTGGAGACCCGTTGAGAGATTCCACATGGATAACTATTTGAGTATCAGCGGTTAATCTCTAACGTTCGATAGTAGAATTGGCCCTTTGACTTGAAGTCGTCATAGTGCCTATATGAGGGCAGTCATCCTTTGACAGTGTTGGATGTTTTTCTGCCAAGGGCTGCTAATAGGTATCGTTCGGGTATGTCAAGAATCGTATGAAAGTTGTGAATAACCAACAAAAGATTCATCACTCTTAAATAGTAAAAGATTATGATCTACATTTCATTCATGACCCGTCCCGAATCACCCTAGTGGACCTGAAATATGACGTGCGCTGATGATAGATGTTGACTAGATGTTAAATCTGTCACTAAGGCTGACTATGAGCTACTTCAAAAAAATGCGTTAAAATCAAATGTTTATGTAAAACATAATGCAATAGGCTCAAATTATTTATTTCGTGCTTCACCAATATGAATTATAACACTCAACATGTCGTGTGACTCTCATTTCGAAATCATTCGACTCTTCCAGCAAAAAAGAACCAATTGCTACTTCTAGGAAAATTACGGGAAAATATATTAGTTGATAACTCAATGAGTGGAGAAGTTCGAAAATAATTATACATTTTCAATTTTACATTTTTATCGAAAATCGAGTACACATCATTGAATAATTTGCAAGATAATATCATATAATTAAAGCCAAAATGTGATACTTCACATAACGTGGTAAAATATCATCTCAAGTCATGACATGAACATAAACTGGTAATCATGCTATAATCTCATCACATCAAATGTACTGAAAAATCCACGAAAAATGTACCCTCTAACTAAAATCTATAATCTGCCCCTCGAGCTAAGAACTTTCTCCACGGGTCTTTGGCCCCCTCTATGAACAAAAGTTGGTCTCAAAGACCTCTCATAATTAATTTTAGAACATGGCCAAGGCCTCTCAGTAAACTATATGTACACGGTTGAGACCCCTTCATCCACGGTCCAAGACCACTCGGTGTAGTATAGAACACGGCCAACGCCCCTCAGTGAATTAAAAGAAATGAAATATATAATCACGGGTACATTTTTGGTTGATATCAATATCACATCTCACATACCAAGTTACAAATGTACCATAAATAATCTTTAAAATTCAACATGTATCATAATAAAAGATATTTCCATAATAACCATATAATTCGAACACATAATTGCATATAATTGCACATACTTTAATAATATACTTAATTTATAAATACTTTAAAAATATTTAAGTTTTTCCACTCACACAAAACTATGTTCGCAAAATCAACTCGGTTGGTAAGCTGTCACGATGTTCGTATCACTGTCTAAAATATGATATAATTTTTAAATCAACAATTAACTATTTTAAGTAATTTCAATAATTAAATATGCGATACCCAAACTTAATCATTTCACGTTTAGGCGATTTTTAAAGTCTCTTTAATCACTAAAACTAATTTTTCTTTCATTTTACTCAATTTCATAACTTATTATACTTAACCCCTTCAATAAAATTGAATTTAATCTAACAATCTAACAACTATAAAAATAAACATAACTTGATAATAAGTATTTTTTTACTTACCTTTAACGTTGAAAGAATTCAAGCCTAACAGTAGAAGAATTTATTTTCTAACATGTTGGCGAAATTTTTCTATTTATTTTGTCTTCTTCTTCCATTTTTTCCTCCCTATTTCCTTTTCTCTCTACTTGCATTTGTATGTGTAGGAAAAATAGATTTGTTTTAGTTTGATAGTGGCCTTTAACGTTGAAAGAATTCAAGCCTAATAGTAGAAAAATTTATTTTCTAATATATTGGCGAAATTTTTCTATTTATTTTGTCTTCTTCTTCTTCCTTTTTTTCCTCCCTATTTCCTTTTCTCTCTACGTGCATTTGTATGTGTCGGAAAAATAGATTTGTTTTAGTTTGATAGTGGATTTACTTGAGTTTATATATATATATATATATATATATATATTTGGAATCCCCAAACAAAAATATTTGTGGGTACTACCTCCATTCTAAATTGACAATATCTCAAAAAATTCAATTGTTCATGATTTTCTAAAATTCTAGCTATCCCCAACAAAACAATTAAGATAGCTCAATATGGTATTCTTTTCCTTTAATTCTATATCACCCAATGATAATATATACACAATTTTCATTGCTACCATTTCCAATAAAATATACCTTAAACTTTGATGATTGATAAGTATTGATATTTCTCGCAATGTGATGAGATAATCCCAATATAACCAACTCCAAATCATGTTTTAATCACGCCTCTTCAACAATCTATCATATAATTCGTAATTCATCATTTTACTTTAGAACATGTTCTAAACCTTAACATAATCCTTTATCATAAATCAAATCCTCATCAACTTTTGATACAAGAGTAAATGTTTCTTCAAAATTTAATCTGATAGCAACACTTTTTACATCCTTAAATCCACACAATTTTCGTGCTCTTTCTTTCTATAAAATGACAATTATAACAATTAATCCATGATAATTCTATACTTTTATTCCATAAAGAGGCCATCAACCTATCACCAATACATAAGCTTTCTTATATATCGCACAAAACCTTCAATTAAGATTATAACCTAAAGATATCGTTCCACAATTGGATAAAATTTACATGATGATTGTCCTAGACTTTAAACTATCCAACATATCATCCATATGTTCCATAATGTGAGGATTTTGAGAAGAATGAAATACTTTATTCATGAAATCTAAAAATACAATCGAAAATAACTCAAAATTTAGATCAGTAAAACTTCATTAAATTCACCTTAACTTTGAATTTTGGCTCAAAGCTTGCAAAGTCTATAGAATATAACACAATACTCTAACAAATGGCCTTAAAAAAATTAATTAACTTAATAACCCAAATCTTTCATCCCATTATTTTGCTATAGGACAGCCATTACATTCATTTACATGCTATTCACCATATCACGTTGTAATCATATAACCTCATTACATACTTATGGCCATACCATATGCTTTCCAACTTTTAGTTATATCAATTTTCCTTAAGATCACAAAATAATAACCTTCATATTTATCATGTGAACCTTTCATACGTCAATATATCATCAAGATTCCATATGTTAACTTTCCAAACTCAATAAATTCCAATTTTTTTTCCAATTCATATGAACACAGATGAATGCACATATCCATTTAATTCTATTTCCTGAGTAACAAATTATCTCGTAATAAGTAATCATGATTAAGTATATCATTTTTTTTCACTTCCCTTCTAATCAACAGCTCATAAATAATCAAAATAATTGGAATCACCCAAGATAATTAAAATTCATCACTGATTTTTACAATATCATTCCCTTTTATTTATCGTGCGAACTATATCAAGTAATTCAACATATAAATTGGTAATTAAGTGGTAGTGGTTATACCATCTATTACCTTGAATTCCTATACATAAACAACCTGTAAAATCATTAATATATGTTCAATTCTTAATAGGTTACATACACCATAGTTCCATCCCAACACCTAATAACATTTTCAACCAATCATTGCAACTATCATACTTACATACTAGTCTTTTTTGGATCTATTAAAAATATATTTCTATCATTTTTCTGATTCCATACATTCGAGCTTGAGAGCCTGTGATTTCCGCCATCACGACATGTGACCACACGCACTGAATATGCATGATATGCTAATGCATGAACTATGAAGACTTTCATAACTTTATAAACCATGCTCTGATACCAGCCTGACACAATCCGCCCCAATCACCCTAGTGGACTCGAAACATGACGTGCGCTGATGACAGATGCTGACTAGATGTTAAATCGATCGCCAATGTTGACTATGAGGTACTTCAAAAAATGCGTCAAAATCAAATGCTTATGTAAACATAATGCGATGGGTCCAAATTGTTTACTTCGTGCTTCATCAATATGAGTTATAATACTCAATAAGTCGTGTGACTCTCATTTCGAAATCATTAGACTCTTCCAACTAAAAAAAATCAATTGCTATTTGTAGAAAAATTACGAAAAAATATATGAGTTGATAGCTTAGTGAGTGGAGAAATTCGAAAACAATTATATTTTTTCAATTTTACATTTTTATCGAAAATCGAATACATATCATTGAATAATTCGCAAGATAACATCATATAATTATAGCCAAAACGTGAGACATTCACATAACGTGGTAAAATATCATCTCAAGTCATGACATGAACATAAGCTGGTAATCATGCTATAATCTCATCATATCAAATGTACTGAAAAATCTACGAAAAATGTACCCTCTGATTAAAATCTGTGATCCGTCCCTCGGGCTAAAAACTTTCTCCACGGGCCTTTGGTCCCCTCCGTGAACGAAATTCGGTCTTAAAGACCTCTCATAATCAATTCTAAAACATGGATAAGGCGCCTTAGTGAACTATATGTACATGGTCGAGACCCCTTCATTCACGGTCCAAGACCACTCAGTGTAGTATAGAATACGGCCAAAGTCTCTCAGTGAACTAGAAGAAATATATAATCATGGTTACTTTTCTAATCGATATCAATATCACATCTCACATACAAAGTCACAAATGTACAATAAATAATTTTTGAAATCCCACACGTATCATAATAAAAGATATTTCCATAATAACCATATAATTCGAACACACAATTGCATATAATTGCACATACTTTAATAATATACTTAATTTATAAATACTTTAAAAATATTTAAGTTTTTTTCACTCACAAAACTATGTTCGCAAAATCAACTCAGTTGGTAAGTTGTCACGATGTTCGTATCGCCGCCTAAAATATGATATAATTTTTATATCAACAATTAACTATTTTAAGTAATTTTAATAATTAAATATGCGATATCCAAACTTAATCATTTCACATTTAGGCGATTTTTAAAGTCTCTTTAATCACTAAAACTAATTTTTTTTTTCATTTTACTCAATTTCATAGCTTATTATACTTAACCCCTTCAATAAAATTGAATTTAGCCCTATTTGTTTTTCATTCTTTTCTCATTAAAATGAAATATATGACTGTTATCCATCACATCAAGCCACCAAATCTAATTTTTTATCTCTTATGTGGGGCCTATAATGGCTATATTTTTCATTCTCATTTTTACAAAAATGGAAAACAAACACTCCCTTAATCTAACAACTATAAAAATTAAGCATAACTTGACAATAAGTAACTTTTTACTTACTTTAACTTTGAAGAATTCAAGCTTAATAGTAGAAGAACTTATTTTCTAATACGTTGGCGAAATTTTTCTATTTATTTTGTCTTCTTCTTCTTCGTCTTTTTTTTCCTCTCCCTATTTCCATTTCTCTTTGCGTGCGTTTGTATGTGTAGGAAAAATAGATTTGTTTTAGTTCAGTAATGGATTTGTTTGAG
>NC_036243.1:2649775-2691536 GCF_002742605.1 Olea europaea var. sylvestris | reverse complement strand
CTTTTAAGTTAATAAAGGTATTACACACGTGACGTTTCCTGTCACATGTATTGCCCTAACACATTACTAGATGTCAATATGGAACGGCGAGTGTAAATTGATGAAAATTAGAAGGGTGTTTTACTCTATCAATTTTGATTAGATCAAAATAATATTTTACGTTGTTAGAAATCGTAATCGGGAACTTGATGGGTCGCACACAAAAAGAGAACTGAAAGATTGTGATTTGTCAATTAATTAATTTAACAAGCATTGGATAGATTATTTAATTGGGTTGCTTATTTATAGGCTTGAATTAATTAATTCACAGATCGGATTTAATTAAATAGGTTAATTAAATATTGGACCGGGTTAGGCCAAGTCCGTTTGGGCTTATATAAATATGACTAGAATTTTCAAAATCCAGAGAGATTTTCCATCATTCTTGCTAGCTCAAGAAAAAAATCATAATTCTATAATCTTGTTCTCTGTGTGGATCATCGTTGAAGGTTAGACAATCGGATAGCTATGGGTGGTAGATCAAGGCTGTTGGAACAAAGGAAAAGCAAATGATTTTTCAGATCTCGAAAAGTACAATTTTTATCACAGTTTTTATCTAAGAGATCCTTGGTGGGAATTGAAAACTGTTTTATTTTTCGCTGCGCATGATAAGTATATTCCCAACACCTTCTTCCCCCCAAAAACTAACCCTTCCCTTATATATATTCTCTTGCTTACGTTTGTTTTCATTTCATATCTTTCCTTTTTGTGGGTCCCTCTCGGTGAAATTCAATTTAACTCGTCTCTTCCTTATATAAAGTTAACGTCTCTCATTATTAGTTTTGATCAATTCATGCCTCCAATCAATAGATTGATGATGAAATACACACACGTACTCATGTTATCTCAAGACAAGAGAAATATGATTCCCAGCTTTATTGCAACAACGGTTGCAGTTGGTACACCAATACAACTGATAAAATGCAAGCCAACTGCAAAAAATAAAAGATAAAACTGATACACTGCAAACATCCATGGCGGTGGCTGGTATGGCTAAAACAATTGGGCCACTAGACATCCATTGGGTGCAATGGTTGCCAGAGAGCAATTATTGAAGAATCCTTAGTGTCATGAAACTCACTCTTTCTCTTCGCCTTTTTTGTTATATCAGTGGCTGGTTCTTCATCAGTGGCGAATGCAGCCTAGATTTTCATAGAACCATTAACAGAGACAGCAACTGTAAGATATACTTATCTGACAAGTTATTAAAATCAAGTCTTTGTCAATATAGAAATCAGATAATGCATGATAATAAAACTACGTTGGGGTGGGAAAATGAATGGTTGTTTGAGTGCTAGATTCACCTTTACCATACTTCCCTTTTAGAAGATATGAATTTTGGAGCAAAGGGTGTGAAATGGAAAATTCGCATGTAGATTGAGTGAATACTCCATAGTTTTCACACACTTTACTGTTAACCATAAATTTTAACAGGATTAGGTACTCCACTGCAAGTTATCATTAATTGGACTCCTCAACCTCACACCTACTACATAGGCAGTCCTCTTCCCCCAAAAGCCATTCCTTTACATCTATTTTCTAGCTCACGTTCGTTTCCTTTTCAAATCTTTCCTTTTTGTGGGTCCCTCTAGGTGAAATTAAATTCAACCCATATCTTCCATATATAAAGTCGTCACCTCCCATTATTAGCTTTGATTAATTCATGCCTTCAATCAATAGATCGATGATGAAATACACACACATACTCATGTTATCTCAAGACGAGAAATAAATAAGAATGATCAACAAACGTGAACTTTCTTATTTCAACTTTATTCAAGATGTATTTTCTTTGACATTCAATTCACTGAGATAAGTTAATCCATCCACATCCACGCTTACTACGAATAAGGTAAGATATCCTCTTTTCTAATCTCGGAAAAAAAAAAAAAAAACAATTTAGACAATATTGTGCAAGCCAAATGTAACAAAAATCAATGAGATCTAAAAGTTTAACATAATGTTGGTTCATGATTTCCTGTACCTGAGCCAGTCATTCATCGAAGCAACACTGTAGAACCTGTACCGCTAGTAGTTGAGGTTGTACTTGTTTCCATCATTTCACATAGCCTTTTGGCCACTACCACTTGTATAGGTGCTACTATTTGTGGTACCAAAGCTCACTAAATTTAACTCCTGGTTGAACAGCAGATAAGAAATTCGATATGGTTCACTAAATACGCTTTAAACACACATTGTGGTGTTGTGTATGGAACCTCTGGGTGATTCCTCTGGGTGATTTGGCGTCCGTTGGGTGCTATGGGTGCCAGAGGGCCAATTCCCAAAGAATCATTAGCATTAGGAACTCACTCTTAGAAGGCTTTTTTCTTTGCCCTTTCTTTGGTTTTTGTTCAATCAGCAGCAGGTTCATCACTGGTGGTGGCTTCAACCTGGATTTTCAGAGCAAGATTTACTGAGACGACAAGTGTAAGATACATTTTATTGACATGTTGTTGAAGTCATATCTTTGCTATTATTTCTGTCAAATATTGCATGATAATACAACTAATATTCTGCTCAATGAAACAAATGGTTCTTTGAGCGAAAGAACCATCTCTAACATACTTGTATTTTAGAAGCTATGAATTTTGAACTGAAGGGCGTCGCCCTGAAAAATACACATTGGCTGCATGAACACATTGTTTTTTTACCCTATTTAAGGCACATAACTTTGCTATCAACTATGAAATCATACGTGATTATTAAACATTTAAATATCTTTTGCATGAAACTGTTATTATTGAAAAATGTAAAAAATATGGATCTCTTAAAATATCCTAAAAACTGACTGCAGTACACGGCAAAATGCTGAAACCAATAATTCGTATACATAGTTTTTAAATATTTCATTCCTTTTTTTTTTTCAGGGTAAATCAATATGGATCATGCGCACAAATTCGAACATCGTAAACACCACTGACACATTGGTGTACGATTCCACTATTTATTGCAGATAGCAGTTGAAGTTGGTGTGGAACTTGATAATAATTTGCCTTGCGTAATTAATGATATGCTGCATTCTTAACTTAATTTCGCATGCCAGCGTATAAACCATTTCAAGTTCATGTATTATGTGTAATCTATGACAGATTACTATTGGATGATTTATGCACATAATTTATATCTACATAAGGAAATTATTTTCACATTCCGTACCAAGTGCAACCACTGTCTGCAATAAAGGTTAAACCATGGAATCATACATCAATGTCTATCCAAAAAACAAACATGGATGATGGAACTTGAAATGTTACATCTGTAATCAAGGGGAAAAGAAGAAAACAAAATGCACAAAGGCACGCATGCACACATACCTAGATACAATGTATGGAAAGCAAGAACAAGAATGAGACCTCATAGCACTAGCAACCAGCAATGTTCCTTATTGTATAGCCTTCACAACCCCAAACCGTAAGTGGAGAATTGGAAGATCTCAAGAAACATAGGCAATCTGCATGAGCTTTCACAGACAAGCAGAAGCACTCTACCTGCCACAGGCCAATGAATCCTCCCCACACTGAAGAGCATCAGCATCTGGCTGCACTGGTAGACCTAACAAATGTTGACATTCCATATCCCTAAAAGATGCTTTTTTATAATTGATTTGAATGCGCAGCGTCTCCCGGGTACCTTGCTGGAACTTTGATTCTTGGTTTTACAATAGAAGAGAATTTTAGAACCCCCCCCCCCCCCCCCCCCCCTTTTCCCTTTTAAAACATTAAAAACTCCCCCCCTTTTTACAGTTGAAGCCATTCAAAAAAAGTAACAAGAAAGAGTAGATAATATAAATCAACATGATTTTCGTATCGCCTAAAGAATTTAGCTTGGCATTTTATAAGACAATGGTATCAACACCTATATGATAAACTTATAACTAAAAATACGTAGATTCTAATTTAATTAAATCAGGGTAAGATAGACCTTATTGACATGTTCCTAAAGAAATTTCAATGTTAATAGTGCAGTCAAAAATTGCATAATAATAAAAATGATGTCCTGCTGGGCATAATGGATTGTTGTTAAAGTGTCAGATTCACTTTAAGATTCTTGTATTTTGAAATTATACATTTTGAATGTAAGGATGTCAAATGGAAAATTCGCACAAGAAGTGCACAAACACCTAATTGATCTTACCCTATATTTAGGCACTTTACTTTTAACTCAGAAATCTCACATGATTCTTTTCTTACATTATTATTATGGATTTAGATATCTTTTCAATGGCTTTTACTCTATTGAAATATATCAAAAATGGATATTGTAAACACTGTGAAAGCTATTAACAATATTACATTTATATAGTAGTAATTGTTTTGTTACTTTTTTCTTTTTGTTTGGTTAAATCATTAAGGATCATGTTCGCATTGTAAATAGTGCTTTCAAGAAATAAATCTTGTAACTCAAAATGCAAAAAATAAAGTAAAACTTTGGGCCAGTGGTTTAACTTTTCTAAAAATTGAGAGAACAAGAAATGAATTTCAAATCACCACTAGCCTTAAACATTATGAACTGCAGTGGTAATTATCATTGATTTGACTCCTCGTCAACCCATCCCACCATACTGGAAATTTTCCTCCCCCAAAACATAACCCTTCCTTTACTTACATATTCTCTTGCTCACTTCTCCTTTTCATATCTTTCTTTTTGTGGGTCTCTCTCAATAAAAGTAAACCTAATCCTTCTCTTTCCTTATATAAAGTCTTCATCTCTCATTATGAATTTTTATTAATTAATGGCTCCAGTCAATAAATCGATTAGGAAATGCACAGTGCAACACAAGCAAAATAATGAACTTTCTTATTTTCTACTTTATTCAAGATGTCTTTCCTTTGACATTCATTTCTTTAAATTAATCCATCCACATCTACACTTTTAATAATTCTGGGTAGGATAGACATTTTTTTTCCTAATCTCTGATAACAATCAATTTAGACAAGAATATGAAAGCCAAAAGCAAAATATAAAAAATAAAAATAATATCAATGAGATCTAAAAGTCTAAATAACAGTCATTCATGATTTCCTGTTCCTGAACTAGGCATAAACTGAAGCAATTGTGTAGCACTTGTTCTACCACTCTCTATGAGGTTGTATCTCTTGCTATATTCTCCAAAGATTTTTGGCCACCGCCACTAGTGGAGGAGCCACTAGTTGTAGTACAAAAGATCGCCATCACTCCTGGTTTCATAGTAGATAAAGAAATTCGACATATACGCTGCAAACATGTGTGGCGATGGTGCGTATGGCCAAAACAATTGGGTCATTTGATGTCCATTTGGTGCAGTTGTTGCTAGAGAGCAATTACTTAAGAATCCTTAGTGTTATGAAACTCACTCATAGAGGACCTTTTCTTTGCATTTTTTGTTATATGAATGGCAGGTTTTTATATGTGGTGGCTGCAGTTAGAGATGGCAAAAGGGTCGAGTTGCTCATCAGCTTGGCTCGTCAAAGCTGGGCCCTTGAACAGCACACGCTTTTTTGGGACCAGCACGAGCCGAGCAGGATGCTTGCTCGGCAAGCTGAACAAGATTAGATTCGTCAAGCTCACGAGCTCATCGCCACGTAGGCTAATAAAAAATGTGAAAAAAAAAATAAAACTCAAGCTCTGGGGCTCGGGTTGTGAGCTCACAAGCTCATGGGTACATGGGCAGAGCTGAGCCGAGCCCATTGCCATCCCTAGCAGCAGTTGTGATTTTCATCGAATCGTTTAAAGACACCGCAACGGTAAGATACACTTTACCGACAAGTTCTTAAAGTCATATCTTTGTTAACATCGAAGTCAGATAATGTATGATAATAAAACAATGTCATGCTCAGCGAAATGAATGGTTCTTTGTGTGCAAGATTGCTGTCATACATAATTTTTAAGAAGCCTATTACTGAACAACATGGATCATGGTTGTTACTCATAGTAATGGGAATTATACTGAAGATCTTCCCTAATAATAAACCTCCAAACGAGGTTGTCGTATCCAGTACTTGGGGAAAAACGTCATCCGAAAAAGGTAAAGGCACCAGAAAATGGAGCAGACGAAGAGAAAATGCCATTAGTCTGAATTCATAAACATATTATCTTTTTGCCACAATTTAGGCATAATCATGTGAGGAATTAAAACCAAAATTAGCCTATCATTGACAGGATTGACTGTGACTAAAAGTTTCTTCGCATTGTACGGATCTTTTGGCAAAGTCATGTGCATTGCTTATTGTTTCTCTTTTTATATTATATGGATGTTTAATTTGCAAGATGGTGATTGGGAATTGTTTGATCATATTTCTTTAAGGAAAGGTTAAATAGAATCAAATTGAATTCATTCGAAATCTTATATGGAAAATTGTCTCTCTTTTTTTCCACATGTTTGCTTTAATTAAAAAATATAATTTGAAGCAGAGATTCTTTTCGTGCAACGAGGGTTGAGTTGACTATTTGAGCAAATAATATTAAGTATGTTTTGCATCTTTATTCAAGAAATCAATAAGTAGAGGTAGTACAATCTCACTTGGTCATCGGTATACTCCATTAAAAATGTGGTAAGAAGTGTATGTATCTTACTAGGTGCTTTTAGATACTCGCTTTTTACAATAATTTTATAGGTTAGTTCAGGTCAATTGGATTATTGGCAAGATGGTGATGCGGGCTGCCAGTGAATTGAAGAAAAATAAAGATTAAATTTTTCTGTTATTCAATTTATTAGTTTAGTTTGTTCAAAAATCTGTTTATTAATTAGTTAGGTAATTATGCTTTTTTTAGATACGATTTCCATGTTTTTTTTTAAAAAAATTTATGGATATTTCGGTTATTTTTTTTAAAAACAAATTTTATTTCATCATTCCACATTTAATGTAAAGAAAAGTGAATTTTTGAAAACACTTCATGGTTTATGAAAATTTGGAATGTTACAAATTAAGTGTAAGCAATTTCATCATATTATTCTTTTTGTTCTTTTGACAAATTTTCAAAAAAAAAAAAAATTGCCATCGATTGCTTTTGAAACCTTTTGTTGAACCAAAACTTCCCTCGTCTTTTATTGCCAAACTTAAAAAGTCTCATTTTCCCATCGAAAATTCCCTTTTCAAAATGTGAAGTCATTTTTTGAAAATACAACCACCAAGATGCACAATTAGGTAAACAAAGTAATCCTAAGATCACAATAAACGCGGTTCTAAATTCCCAGACCCAGCATTGAGAGGATCTTTCCCTAGACCAAGAAGGATGCACCTCTGATGTACCAGTTTAGTGAGATTTGGGATTTCTGTATCAAGAGAATGATCAAATGGGTTAAGTCTAGATGTTCTATTGGAATGATCAATGCAACACAAAGATATATCAACAAAACTAATTTCTTACACGATACAGTCTCACACAATAACTTAGTGGCAATTAAAATACTGAATCAATAATCAACTTGCAATTAAATCCAGCACTTTAAATATGATAAATAATGAGAGATGATTATCATTCACAGTAACCCCAATCCTAAGGTCACCCCACATGATAACACGCTAATGCTAAAATTTAAATAAGATAAGTCAATATATCAAAGTAGACCAATCTGAGTTTGCAAATAATGAGAGATGCAAATTTATCACTTAAGGGCCAACACTATTCGCCCTAAAGTCTTTAGCAACTGCTACACCCAATCAAGCAAAAAATCGACTGAACGAGCTCGAAATTGAAAAGAAACACTACCACAGGATTCATCACGCCTTTCAAAGCAAATTCTTTGAAGAAACCATCGTCAAAAATTGCCCAGCGAGCTGTCATGAACCTTCGCCAGCCACCACGCATGGTTGACGCAGGAGCGCCTCCACCTATAGAGTCCATCTGTGATCTCTGTTTCTCTAGCCGGTCAATGGTTTGGCCGAAAAACATAGAAACAAGTCCAACAATTTAAAAAAAAATGGATAGATTCTACTTCATTTTTTTGCTCGATTTTTGGGTGTTTTCAGATCAAATTTTGGCGAAAAATCCACCACCAATATGGCTGTGATACCAATTGTCGTGGAAGGATGACCACCAATGGGTATTTCCTAGCTCAATCTACCAATCTCTACCTTATCAAGCAAGGGTACGATGCAAAGTCGATATATATATATATATATATATATATTGCAAAAGAATAAAAGTGGGGAAATAAATTGTTCCTTGAGCCCAGTTTATGGATTTTGATTCATAAGGTGTCAATTATAAAAATTGCACAAAAAAATTAAACGTGACTATTATACACTTAAATATCTTAACAACGCCATTGTTTTTACTGAAAAATATAAAATTTGAACACGTAAAAAATTCTTAAAACATGACTGGATTACATAGTCAAATGCAATAACTAATCTTTCATTTTCATAGTTTTAATTGTTTCACTCCTGATCCTTGCAAATGCAATAGAGAACTTGATCTAGCTACTAAAATAGGTCTATTGGATGGCCGTGTTCATTACAATAAATCTTATCTTGATTCTTCATCAAGGCGAACTATCATTTACATTACGAGATCAAACATCGTCTCATTATCATGCCCTTATAGAATTAAAAGCATTTTCTAGTGTGAAAGAGCTAATCTTTACCTATTCGACATACCTTTATTGTGTACAAGTGCACAATTATTTTATGTGCATAATGATATATATCATCCAATAGTAGTCTCTCCATAGATTACACATAGTACATGAACTCAAAATGGTTTATTTGTGAGCATGCAAGATTCAGTTAAGAATTTTCAGATACACAACGTATCACACAAGGCAAATTATTATCAGGTTTCACACTAACTGTAACCGTTCTCTATATAAAGCAGGGAATCATATATCACTGCATGTTGCAAAACAAACATGGATGATAGAACTTCAGATGTTATATATGTAATCATGAGAAAAAGAAGAAACAAAATGCAAAAAAGGCATGCAGGCACTCATACACAATAAAATCCATGGAAAGCACACACATGAGAGAGAAACCTCATAACACTAGCAACGAGCAACCTTCCTTTTTGTATAGCCTCGACCACCCAAAACCATAAGCGGAACATTGAAAAATCTCAAGGAACGAATGCAATCTGTATGACCTTTCATGGGTAAGTTGAAGCTCCCTAACCTGTTACCAGCCAATGAATCCGCCCCACACTGATGAACAACAGCTTCTGGCTGGTAGACCAAACAATATACCCTGATGTTGACGTTCCATGTCTCTAAAAGGTGTTTTTTATGCTTGATTAGACTGCGCTTAGTCTTCCAGTTACCTATGCTGCAGGCCCTTTGGATTTTTGGATTATACAATAAAAGATAATTTTTAGTTCTCCTTTCAGTCAAAGCCAATCCTCTATGTTGTGTTTGATTTATAGGGAAAATGAGTAACAGAAAAGAACGAAGAATAAAATCTAAGACTACATGATTTTCATCTCGCCTAAAGAATTTAGCTTGGCATTTTAGAAGGCCATTGTATCAACACCTATATGATCAACCTATTACTGGATATATGTACGATACCTAATTTTAATTAAATCTGGGTAAGATAGACCTTACTGACAAGTTATTAAAGTAATTCCTATGTTAATAATAATAATAATAATAATAATAATAATAATAATAATAATAATAATAATAATAATAATAATAATAATAATAAGGTCCTGCTAGGCGAAAGGAATTGTTTTTTGAGTGCGAGATTCATCTTTAACGTTCATCTTTAACGTACTCATATTTTGTAATTATTATTTTGGTTATAAGGGTGTCAAAACGGAAAATTTGCTATACACTGCACAAACACCTTTTTGTACTTACCCTATCCGTAGGCACCTAACTTCACTTCTAAAATTGAAATCTTACATAACGTTTTTCTTACATGATTATTATAAAGTTAAATATATTTTCAATGCTACTTATTTTCTTGAAGTATATTAAGAATGGATGTTGTAAAAAATCTTTAAAATTGACTACATTTCATGTTGAAATGCTACAACCAATCATTCATTTATATATTAATAATTGTTTTGTTCCGTATTTTTTTTAGGTTAAATAATTAAGATCAGGTACACATGGTAAACACAGCTATCAAGAAATAAATATTATAACTAAAAATGCAACATAAAGCAAAAATTTGGCAATAAAGATTGTAATTGTTTCATTCCTTTTTTCTTTGGTTAGATTGAATCGTTAAAAGATCATGTGCACAAATTGAAACGTCATAAACCGCTGTCAAGAAATAAAGATTGTAACCAACAATTCTAAACAGAGTAAAAATTGGGGCAACGGTTACAACATTCTAAAGATTGACATGAATATCCTGGCCCAAAACGTTAGGGACTGCAATGCAGGTTATCATTAATTAGACTCCTCCGTAACCCCAACACCCACCATAGATTCCCCCAAAACCTAACCCTTCCTTTACTTCTATTCTCTTCGTCACATTTGTTATCATTTCATCTCTTTCTTTTTTGTGGTTCTCTCTCAGTGAAATTAATTTAACCCATCCCTTCCTTATAAAAAGTCTTCATCTCTCATTAGTAGTTTTGATTAATTCACGCCTTCAATCAATATATCGATGATGAAATACACACACATACTCATGTTATATCAAGACGAGAATAAAAAGTATGTTTCTTTGACATTCAATTTATTGAGTTAAGTTCATCCATCCACATACACGCTTACTACGAACCAGGGTAAGACATACTTTTTCCTAATCTCCAAAAACAATCAATTTTTACAATAACGTGCAAGCCAAATGAACCAAGGATCAATGCAACCCAAAATTCTAATGTAATGTCTGTTCACGATTTTCTATCCCTGAGCTAGCAATAAATTTAAGCAACTGAGTAGCACTTTTTGCACCACTCACCATTGAGGTTGTACTTGTTGCCATCTTCCACAAGTGAAGATGCCACTATTTGTGGTACCAAAGCGCAGAGACATAAGAAATTCGATATAGGCCCACCTAAAAAAATTTAATGGGTGTTGCACGGAAAAATACATATAGACTGCACGAACAACAGGTTTCTTTTATCCTATTTGAGGCACCACCCAACTTCGCTATTGATTATAAAATCATATGTGATTATGAAACACATAAATATCTTTTCCATGCAACTGTTTACATGGAACAATGTCAAAATATGAATCTCTAAAAATTTCTTAAAAACTGACTGCACTACACGGTGAAATGCTGAAACCAATAATTCATATTCATAGTCTTAAATATTTCATTCCTTTTCTGTTTGACAGGTTCAATCTGTAAATCTTTAGTTTTAATCATGTTAAGAATCGATAATCACAATCCAATAAATTAATAGAAACGAATTCATACCTGCGGAAGCTATTATTGATATAAATAGTAGTTGTAATAGCAGCAAAGATCTTTCCCTCTTTACTCTTCACAAAGTATTAGTTATCAATGGGGCAAGCCAATAAAACATCTGGAGAGAAGAGGGGACCTAGCCTTTATATATCGGAAATAATTTGAGCCGTCCCATTATGACTAGAATTCTAATTATGGTTTATTTCCGGCCCACATATTTTAAATTACCACATCAAATTAATTACAACCCGTAAGGTGTAAAAGGCTCAATTGATCACTTAATAAATTTGGCCCAAACACAATTATCATTATGAGCCATATATCTAACCCGTAAAATTTTGCAATCGAATGTGAAGCCCACATATGGAATTATAAATTATTCCAACACAATCAATATGGGTAGTGCGCACAAATTAGAACATGGTAAATACCACTGTCACAATGACATATGATTCCCTGCTTTATTGCAGCAGCGGTTGAAGTTGGTGTGGAACATAATAATTTGCCTTGCGTAGTTATGGATAAGTTGCGCATATGAAAACTCTTAACTGAATCTTGCATGCCCACATATAAACCGTTTTGAGTTCATGTATTACGTGCAATGTATAGAGAGATTACTATTGGATGATTTGTGCACATAATTCATATCTACACAAGGAAATTATTATTATGAGGTTCAACACCAAGTGCAACCGCCGTCTGCAATAAAGCACTGAGTCATACATCAATGTATATCCAAAAACAAACATGGATGGTGGAACTTCAAATGCTATATCTGTAATCATGGGGGAAAGAAGAAACAAAATGCACCGAGGCATGCATGCCATCTGACAATCTAGTAATTTACAATTTATAACGTGTATATACACTAATTATAGAAATATAAATCTCGTCAATGATCCTTGCCATTGATATCCCCCCTTATTATCTTGATGGTATATGCGCTTCAGATATTCCCACATTTCTTTAGCTGTACCAAATGAATGTAAATTATTCACCATACGAGCTTCAATAGATCCTAGAATCCAAGAGATTATTCGAGCATTGTTTGCTTCCCATTGGCTAAATTCCCTACTTTCTTCTTTAGAGGCAGAAGAAGAATCGTCAGTGTGTCCCCAAAGTTCCTTCCCTTTCAAGAACATTTTAAATTGAAATTCACATGCTGCATAATTCTTGCCCGTAAATTTGATAGACAAGGTCTCCGTAGACATTCTTCCCAAAAAATAAGAAAAGGAACCAAATGCAAGAACCTCACAACGGAAAATAATCAAACTATAATCAAGAGCCTAGTCCACTAAAGAAAAGCCCGATCCAAAATATTCTCAAACTGTAGCAGCAAGCCCAATAAAAAATAACAAAAGTAGAGCCCAACATCAGACTTAATCACCACTAATTTGATGGGTAAATTAGGCCCGTTACTGCCTAAAACTAAGAAATTTGAAAAATGGAATGCATTATTCATAAAGAGTAGAAAATACGTTCCTTTTCTAAAACCCTCTAAGTTGCCCTTTCCAAATTTATACATTCAGGCCTTTTGCGGATACAAACCTCCAGTTCTTAAAACATCAAAGAACAAATTTCACAGATCAAATCCTCAATCAACCGCGAATAGGTAAAATCACTAAGAATTTATTTTCGAGTTTGCATATGTAAAGTTCAGATATCAAAGAGAAATTTATTTCATTTTTTATACCTAAATTTCCTCATATTATTATATTTTAAAGATCCAAGGTTTTAAATTCTAATACGTGCTGGCATAAAATATATAATTCAGTGGAATCTGAATTTATGAACAATGAAATATTATCTCATGGTTTAATATGATTCTCTTGGGATTTTAATTTAGTTACTCCACTTGAACCGAATTTGAATCCTATTTTTATACGAAAATGGGCACTCTTTTGATGGCGCCTTCTGTAATTCTTTGTAAATGGGAAGGAATGGATTTAATGGATTCAAGAAAGTTCTCTTTGTGTTCTTGATTGAATCTTCTTATTGGAACTTGGAATTTTATAGTTCCGTGGCCCTGGTTGTCCCATGCTCTGTTTTCTTGCAAAATTTCCATTACAAATACATAATGCTTTACTAAATATATGATCAAAAAACAAATGTGTGGAATGTGTAGAAACAATCTTCAGAATTTTTGATGATCATTTTTCTACGTGGATTTTAGATGGATATATTTCTTCATTATAGAAATAGCAATAGAGCATGTGTTAATCGTTTTGTCACTTTTTTAGTCACTCAAGTGTATCGCATTTATTTATTTATTATTATTATTTTTTTTTTTGGAAGATTGAGATTTAATAATCTCTCAAAAATATTGTTTCAAAAGAAAAATCGTGTTATATTCTCCGCACAAGGTAATAACGGACTTAAATGTAAAGTTTAGTCACTTTATGAAATTGATTTCAATGTTTTAATTAGTGTTTTGTCACTTTTTTTAATTTTTGTTACTTTTTTTAGAGATTGTTACTATTTTATTCTGCGACTTTTTTGAAATTTCTATAACTTTTTTTGGGGACAAATATCACTTTTTAATAAAAGTGACCATGCGACTTTTTTATTAAAAAGTTCCACTTAACTTTAAAAATTGACATTGTGTCACTTTTTAAAAAAAAAAAAAACAAAAGTGACACCTAATTTTACACTTTATTTTTTACTTCCAAAATACCTTTTATATGATTTTTCGAAAGATCATTAATTTTAGAGATATTTTTGTAAGTTGCCCTTAGTGAAATTATGTGGACAAAAAGAACCAAAATTAGTTTGTAATGTGTAATGTGGTGGTGGTTTTCCTCCTGAAGCCATTGTTGGGTTGGCTGAATTTTTCTTTTCAATCCTTTTTACTTGAAAGTTTAAAGAGACACTAAACTTATCTTTAACATTTTCTATACTCTTTTTTCCCCTAAAGACCATGTACTTGACACTTTCTGTCACAGGTTGAGTAAATAGGTTTGCAAATGTTAGTGATACTACTGCAGAAATGGCAGGAAATAAAAGGAAATAGCCAGCCACTTGCTAGTGATACTGCTGTTGCATTCGTGTCTTTTAAAAAAACAGAATTGATAATGAGGAGCTCTCTATTGGACATGTTGCTAGAGACAGTTCGTGAAATCCTCTTCTGATGTTATTTCACTCTATCTTGTATATTGACCACCGATTATAAGTGATATCCAGAGCATCGCAAAAGAAGATGCAATCCATTACTTCAATTTAAAGTTTCTTAGTCTGGTTGCAGTTAGATGTTAGTAAGTTTAGTTGCTAGGAAGGAAGAATGTAATCAATTTTTGCGTTCGTCACTTTTTTTTAAGTAAATTTTTTTTAGTGTTTGTCACTTTTTTAATTTTTGTTACTTTTTCGAATTTTTGTCACTCTTTTGAATTTGTAAAATTTATTTTTTTAGCGTCCGTCACTTTTTTGAATTTTTGTCAATTTTTTTAATTTGTAGAATTTATTTTTTTTGAGCTTCTATCACTTTTTTAAATTTCCATAACCTTTTTTTGAATTTGTATAATTTACTTTTTTTAGTGTTTGTCATTTTTTTTTTTGAGTTCGTGTCACTTTTTTTTTTTTGCCACTTTTTGAGTGTTTGTGTCACTTCTTTTTTTTTTTTAATTTCTTTTCCTTTTTTTTTTTTGCCCCTTTTTGAGTGTTTGTGTCACTTCTTTTTTTTTTTTAATTTCTTTTCCTTTTTTTTTTTTGCCACTTTTTGAGTGTTCGTGTCACTTCTATTTTTTTTTTTTTTGAATTGTGAAAAAAGTGGCAATTTTTATTTAAAAAAAAAAGAAAAAAGAAAAAGTGATATTGTGTTACTTTTTAATTTTACACAGTATTTTTTACTTCCAAAAAACTTTTCATATGATTTTTCAAAACACCTCTAATTTTAAGGGCATTTTTGTAAGTTGCCCAATAAAAGAAATAAGTTGTCTTTCTCTTTCCGTTTCGGAGAGTGGTAAGTCCAAATGGAAGTCAAAGTCCCCGATTAGGCCGATCGGGCATTCTTGCAGACTACCTTTATAATTGGAAGGTTGAGTTTGATTTCTCAACGGGCCAAGTCGCCACACCTAGGCCTTTGCACTATCCTTTTCGGCTCCATTACTACACAAAGTTTTGCTATACATATAGGGAAAATTACATGGTACCAGGTACTTAAAGACCACAATTCAAAAGCTAGGGACCAAGTTTCATTGTGCACAAATCAGGTTTTGACGTATAATATGAACTCTAATTTTATTTCCACCCACTTTTATTTCATTCTCACACTCGCACTCTCACTCTTCCTTTCCATCTTCATCCCGTGTCAGATGATGCCATCGCCGCCGTTCGAGCATCCGTCGCCGGAGATCAACTTCATTTCACTTCGCCGTCGCTAGCACGTTGCTACTGGAATGAAGAGATCGGAGCCTGCGACGAAGGCTTCGATCTGAAATTCCTCCGATTAGCGGTGTTTCTCCGACGATTTGCTGTGGCCAATGGTTTACGAGGTAGATGTGCTGTGAACAATTCTCCGAAGATTTGCTGTGAACGCCGCTGCTCACGGCTCTGCTTGATTTTTTCCATAGTTTTGATCGTTGGTGGCGGGTGGTGGTGTGTGTGCCTGTGCGGTGGTGTTGTTGATGATATGGTTAGGCAGTGAGTGGTTGAATTTTTTTCGATTTTTGTTCTGTCAGTTCGTGTGCAGTGACTCTGGTGGTGGTGGTGCCCCTGACAGTGGCTGTGTACGATTGTGGTGTTGTTGGCGGTGGTTATTGGCAGTGGTGATTTTGGGTGGAAACGATGGTGAGATTGTGCATAGATATTGTTATTGTATTTGGTGGTGGCGATTGTTGTGGTTTTTGACGGTGGTGGAGGTGGTGGTTGGTGGTTGGAGAGCTGGTAGAGTTGATTGCCTAGGCTTTTGTTAGCAATTGATTTGATCTAGTGGTGAAAATTTTGGCACTAGCGATAGCAGTGATAGTGATGGAGTGAGGGTGGTGGTGACAGTAGAGGTGGTGGTGGTATGTGACCCACTGTTTGACATGTGACCAATGTGACCTTAAAATTTGATAATTGTGACCAACAAATTCGAAAATATGTGACTAATAGATAATCTGTGACCTATAATTTTTTAATCTGTGACCAATGATGAAAACTGTGACCCATAAAATTTTTGATTTGCAATCTCGAAATAATCTGCGACCAACAAAATTTTTGATTTGCGACCACGAAAAAATCTATGACCAACAAAATTTTGATTTGTGACCAAGAAAAAATCTTTGACCTATAATTGGAGATTTGTGACCATAATTGTGTAACCGTGACTTTTATTATATTTAAATATTAAATATTTTTAATTAATTACATAAAAACCTGATTTTTACATAATTAAACTTAACCACTTTAATTTTGAAGTTTGCATACTTAAAACATGGTTTGTGAATTCTTCCCATACATATATCCGGGCATGATGGGCATGAGTGTCCCTCTCTTTTGTGGGGGCTATCATACCCAACGCGAGCTCTCTTTTGTGAGGGGACTGTCATGTTCGAATGTACAAATAGCAAAATTCTACTACATATTAAGCTCTTGTTTGACATAATTTTCTTAAAGGCAACTTACAAATATACCCTAAAATTAGGAGTGTTTTGAGAAATCATATGAAATTTTTTTTTAAAGTAAAAAATACTGTGTAATATTAAAAAGTAACACAGTGTCACTCTTTTTAATAAAAATTGTCACTTTTTAATAAAATAAAATAAAAAGTGACACAATGTTACTTTTAAAAGTTGGCATACAATATCACTTTTATTAAAAAAAAATAATGTTTGTCATTAAAAAAAAAGTGAAATATTCAAAACATGACAGAATTCTAAAAAAATTGACAATTTTGAAAAATTGACAAACACTCAAAAAAGTAGCAAATTTTCAAAAAAAAAAAAAAAAAAAAAAAAAAAAAGAGAGACAAATTTTTTTTTTAAAAAAAAAAAGGTGACAGCTTTTGAAAAAATTGCCCTCAGAACTTTACTCTCCGACTCCACCCAAGATAGTTTCAGCAAAAAGGAGCAAACTAGAGAACCTCAAAATAGCTGAGTTTGATTAAGAGGAGAATATAAAAGCATAGTAAAGAAAATATTTTCAACTTCCAACTAACAAATTGATATTAAAGATTCAACAATATACAATATCAATTAAAAGAACTCTTTTGTGTACGGGCAAACTCTTGTTTCCTGGCCTGTTGGGGCACATCTCGCGACTTACCTCTCTCACGATACTCCAGGAGGAGGACGGTGGGGGCCCTCAAATTTGGGGTTCAACCTTTTTAAAAGAACTCTTCAATCATACACCAAAATAAGGTAACCAGCAAATCTAATGCAAATAATACATTGATTTTGATAAAAGGGGCAAATGAACTGCAACTTCGTACAGAATAATCATATACAGCCGCTAAAGGAAAGAGTCCAACAAAAAATTAATTTGTAATCTTTGTTTTGATTCACATCATTGTATCTATAAAATCTTCTTTATAAAATTCCAGATTTACGAGTACGAAAGGCAATATTTAAAAGTTGGAATGAATTTTTCTTCTTTCCTTTTCCACTCATAGCAACACATGAATCAAACCAAATGGGCCACTCAAAAGAAATCATCATTTCTAATACCAATTCATACCTCCAATTTTCTATTAAAATTTTGAAGATATCCCATTTTCCTAAAATGATACTTTCTAGAAATATGTAAAAATGGATGAATTCAGAAATCAGGTCACAATTCCTCCAGTAGTTTATGTGGTCAGAATGAATCAACTTTTTTGACACCTAAAATCTGTTTTGGATTTTTCTCACCAAGATTTACACGAAATAGATGCTATCTGAGGGTGCAACATTATGAAAGCCACATATTCAAACTCTCTGCTGTTTCAGGATACTACACCAAAACACATCCAGAATCTGTGGTTAGGAGTTGGAGAGGAGAAGATGGAGAGAGAGGTTACGATGGAGATAAAGATTCGAGTCATGTGAGGCTTCTTGAAGAGGAAATAGCCTTGGCGGAGGAGTGGGGAGGGTTTCTACCAGACTTAGATTTGGGGTTTTAGTGAGTATTTTAGGATGTATGAATTAATTGTTTAAAAGATTTAATTAGATTAAAAGGTTATTAATCAAATGAGTTACTTTTATAGGGTACGAGGCCTAATTTTCTCTTAATAGAATGAATTTTTGTATAGTAAATTTTTGAAGAATATGTTGTTAAAAGGTAGGAAATAAATTTTCGTATACGTGAAGAATATTTTATTATGAAAATGTATAGTTGAAAATGACTTTGAGAAAAAAAAAAAAGAATTGTAAAAAAATATTTATTTATCAAACAGAGGCTAAGTATTTCCATCCATAAGATAAATGATCTCGACTTGCATGTGAGAAATGTGTTAAAGTCATTAAATAATAAATACATGTAATCCTTATTCAAATGCTTAAACTTTAAATTAATATTGTGAACTATTATATTGAATAATAAATATAAGGATAACACTATTTGTACATAATTTTTTATACATTAAAGTGTACACTCACATATTTGAACAGGCCCCACCCCATGTAAGCATGGAACATCTTGATGTACGAAAAAGTATATACACCAAACAAAGCCCTAAATATAAATCCAATAGAGAGAGAAATCGGGCAAAAGTAACCCATTCCAAGGATTAACCCTCTAATGAGGAATCTTTTTATAGCCACATCTAAGGCGAGGAGTCAACATCGCTTAAGTTAGAATATATTGCAATGTGCTAAAGATCGCAAAATAACCTGCTCCGCCCCGTCCCGTCCCACCTCGAATGGGGCAAAAAAAAACACTCGCCCCACCCTGTAAAAAAAATAAAATTATATATATATATATATATATATATAGTTAATTTGAGAAACCATAGTTCTTAATTTACGTGCTTAACTAGGTGTTAGGAATATAACATGATAATTCTCTAATAATTGTATAACTCGAAATTTTGAAAATATAAAAAAATAAAAACAAGGCAAGCCCTTGCCGCGACCCGACACATTGCCATCTCTACAACGTGCAAATGAAGCCTCTGTTCCATGGTCATTATTTTGGAAAAAAGTATGGAGTTTTAAATAGTGATTTTTTGGGAAATGTGATAAAACATGGGAAAGGGTTTTGAATTTAAATGCAAAATATTTTATCGGTAAATGTGTAGTTGAAAATGAATATGAGAATTAAAGAGTTTTAGCCCCCGTTTTGTGGAAATGTAAATGAATGGAATTGTGTTTTTTTAAAACATGAGTGGTTGAAAAAGAAGGAAAATTTTTTTATTTACGTATAATATTATTTTATGGAAGATTGTGTGATTGAAAATAGGAGAGGTAAAAATGAAATGTAATGAAATGAAAATTAATAGGTGCCAAACAGGGGCTTATTTAAAAAAAAAAAGGAACAATGAAGAAGTGTTCTCGCATTGGTCCCCGACTCCCCACCATGGAAAATAACTTTTAGGAAAATTAGATAGCTTACGCTCCAAAATAGAAAAATTAGAATAATAATCTTAACATTAATTAATGTCTTTAATGTCGTAATTAATACGGTTAAAACCCCAAAATCCCAAAAACTCCAAAAAGCCCCAAATCACCCGTTGGAAATTATAGACCAAAAGTCAATCTATGCTACTTAAACTGGATCCAGGAAAGGCTTTCTTTCTAAAATTCACCAACGAATTTGATTTCATATTACTCGATTCTTCCTTTTATCATCTCGAAAGATTCGTTTGTAGGTCTAATTTTTCACATGCCTACATATTTCCTTTTTATTGTGTGTGCATGTTTTTGCGTTAATTTACTGCAGTCCTTGAAAATTCAGCTCACTTGAATATCAAAAGAGTGTTCATACACTAATTTAATATCTGGTCATTTGGTCAAGTGCACGAACTTTCTTTTACTTTTGTTCATTTTCCTCTTTTTGGTTAATTCATAAATAGTTAAATGACCGACCAAAATGGGATTATTTCTTATGCAAAAGTAGGCCTTGCAATGGCAACTGCAGTTGCTATTTAATATACATATGTTGGTTTCATTTATTAATCTAGTTCTAGTTACTTGGTCATGAATCTTGAGGCAATTGTCCAAAAACTTTGGAGACCAAGAGATGAAGCTAATAAGCATGAGATTGCAAGCTTGGGGGGAGTTGTTGGGTGGCCAACTCAAGAAGATTTTTTTTTATATTTCATCCTTTTCGGAAGATGACGAGATTGGACTTTCAAAGAATGAATGTAACTGTTCTCTAAAACTTTCTCTTAAAGGATTTGACGAGAACTTGCCCAAAAAGAGTAAAGAATAGGGAAAGAAGACTTCAAATAAGAAGTATGGTAAAAAAAAAGAGTCATTTGTTTGGATGTAGTACTAGTGATAAAAATGAAATGCAGTTTTATAGAGAACTAGGGACGAATCCAGGATTTTTCATATGGGGGACTAGAAGTACTTGATAAAGTGAATGTAATAAAATTTATACGTACTAAAAAAATTGGTTAAATGACATTATTTATTTAAGTCGTTCCCGACGAGAATTTGAAACATAATACTCATCTATAATAGAATCTCGATCTATTTTCTCAGCAAGTTCTCTTTCTATAAAAAGTATCATACAATCAGCAAGAAAATCATCTTCCATTTTGTTGCGAAGTGTCGTCTTCACATGTTTCATCGCTGAAAATGCTTGCTCAGTACTTGCGGTAGAAACAGGTAATGTCAATACAAGACGAATTAATCTAATCATCATAATGTAAATCTCCGGCCTCATCTCGTAGATTGGCAGGATGTTCAAACATTTGCTTTCTTTTTCCCAGATTCCGTTCAATACTAGTACATGATTGCAATTCCGGAGTTGAGACTAACGAATGTTCAATTTCTGGAGCTGGATTTGGAGGATGTTGCATGAGAGTTGAGGTTGAGGGGTGTTCAATCTCCGAAGATATACTTTCACCAAATTGATCCCCGGTCTTTTTAAAGAATGAAAATAGTGTCTTTACTCTCTTCGATGAATGTTGATCTTCCATTTGTAAGTGCTAAAAATAGGAGACAAAAAAAAAAATGAGACAAGACAACAATAATATAATACAAAATCTTCACACGGGTCCACTTTTACTTGATCAAATTTTAGATTGTTCAACCTGAATAATTTATTTGTTAAGTTAGTTAATTAAATTTCTTAGAGATCTTAATAGAATAATTAATTATAATTAACTAAGTTAGTTGAATAACCAATGCAATAAACATTCTTTTAATAGTAGTGCAAATTAGTTAGTGGTCTTGTCTTCTTGATTCAATCCGGGCATGGTTCTTGAATTTCACCCATAAACCTTCCTTACTGCTAAAAGTTCATGTTTATTCTTGTTTGGCAGTTGCCTTCCCTCCCCCACCCCCAACCCACCCACCAAAAAAAGGGAGAAAAACAACACAATTTTCCATTCTATACATAATCAACCGTCAATCAACATGCTCATAAATTTGGAAATTTCCCATTGGGCATTGGCAGAGTAAATTGAGAAAAAAAAATTAAAGAATAAATTATTTTTTCTAAAGATTATACATAAAACATAGAAAGTTAACTCTCTGTAAATTCAATCAATAAAATTAAAATATAGCTAAATGTTTCATTCAAAGAATTTAAAATTAATTCACAAATGAAAAAACCCTCCACTCTCCAATTTCAATTTCAATTTCAATTTCTTAGCCCTAAGCCCACTGCCAACTGAAACCTTAAGATATATTGCAAAAATTGAAAATAGAATAAATGACAAGAAGAAAATTTATATAAAAACAAAGAGTGAAAGAGATTAAGAGACAAACCTGGTTCTTGAATAAAGTGTGTCAGCAACTCGGCAAGGCCCGTAGAGATGAGAAAGACGAGAGAAATTTTCAGCCAATATGAGAGTTTTAAAAAATTGATGGAGTGGATTCAGATATTGGGCTGGTGGGTTGCAAAGAAAATATAAAGAATGGACTTTGGACTTTGGCTGGACTGAAACTTAACCGGGCTGACTCAATATTTAACACTTCAAGGAAAAAATTAAAAATTCCCACAAACAACTTGGACTTAGGCTGGGACTGGATCCCCCCCCCCCCGCCTGATCCGTCTCCGTGGAGAACCCAGTAGTCACTCATCTTTTGCTATTGGAAGTTTTGCTAATGGGATATCTCCATATAATAAGGAAGCAATACAAATTTACTAATGAGATTCATGCAAGCATATGGATCCCTTGAATTTCAAGCCTACCATTATTGTGTAATGATGCAACACAATTTGTCCTAAATTCGTATAAGACTGACTTAAAATATTTGGCGTTTTGTCGTTTTCTTTTATTATTTATGTCATTTTATTGAACAGATTTTAATATTTTAATTGGTGTTTTGTGACTTTTTTAATTTTTATTACTTTTTTACTGTTTCACTTTCTTAAATTATTGTCTCTTTTTTAGTTTGTCACTTTTTTTAGTGTTTCACATTTTCTTCTGTCATTTTTTTAAAATTTCTGTCATTTTATTGAATTAATTCCAATGTTTTAATTGGTGTTTTGTCATTTTTCTGAATTTTTATCACTTTTTTTAGTGTTTACAATATTTTTTAGTGTTTGTCACTTTTTTTTGAATTTTTGTTACTTTTTTCAGTGTTTGTCCCTTTTTTAAAAAAAAAAAAATTGTCACTTTTTTTAGTATTTATTATTTTTTTGGCACTTTCTTGAAATTTTTGTTACCTTTTTTAGTGACAAATATCACTCTTTAATTAAAGTGTAATAAAAAAGTAACTCTTAACTTAAAAAGTGGCATTGTGTCACTTTTTTTTTATTTAAAAGTGACATTTAATTTTACATACTATTTTTTACTTTTTTTTTTATCACTTTTTTGAAATTTTCGTTACTTTTTGAGTGACAACCATCACTTTTTAATAAAAGTATGTCACTGTATTTTATTATTTTAAAAAGTGACATTTAATTAAAAAAGTGACATTGTGTAATTTTTTATATTAAAAAGTGACACTTAATTTTACAAAGTATTTTTTACTCCAAATACTTTTCATATAATTTTTCAAAAAAACTTTAATTTTTTGGGTATTTTTGTAAGTTGCCCTAATTTGATTGAGGCCCAATAAGCTAAAAAAGGGTAAAAATATACCTTCTTAGTCCAAACTTGATAGATCCCACGAAGAACAAAAAAAAAAAAAAAAACCTCGATGCTGGGGCTCTACCAGAGTCACCTCCTCCGCCAAATGTTGCCGACTCAACCGTACCCGATTAGACAGATCACCCACGCTTGCAAAATGGCTTCCTTCCTTCCAATTGAACATGCGAAGCTGTCGACCAGAAGAGCAACACAAACTCATCGACTAGAAATTGGTAAGACCCAAAATCTTACTCGATGATGTCGACCAATAAAAATTCATTGACCCAAAATCTCAAATCGAAGAAGTAGACCATAAATTGATCAACCCAAAATAGTTCCTGCTGCACGAAGAACCAGAATGGAAGAAACCCGAAGATTCAGCTATGAGATTGAGAGGTAAGCTCTAACACCATGACAATCTTTATGTGAATGGCTGAATGACCTCTCCACGAGGATTCTTTCCATTAAATAGGAATTTCATTACAAATCATTGCCTAATTTCTAGTAATTTACAATTTATATGTTAATCTAGTTTAGGTAAATAATTATAACGTGTATATACACTGATTATAGAAATAAAAATCTCGTCCATGATCCTTGCCATTGATACCATCATACACAGACACCAAGCATGGAAAGCAAGCACAAGAGGCAGAGACCTCATAGCACTAGGCCACGAGCAACGAGCAACATTTTTTATTGTATAGCCTTCACAGCCCAAATCCATTAGCGGAGAATTGAAAGATCTCAAGGAAAATAGGCAATCTGCATGACCTTTCACAGACAAGCTGAAGCGCTCTACCCGTCAGAGCAAATGAATCCTCCACACACCGAAGAACAACAGCATCTGGCTTAACTATAAACCCTAATGTTAACATTCCATATCCCAAAAAGGTGTATTTTATAATTTATTTGAATGTGCCGATCTCCTGGGTACCTCTGCCGGCCCTTTGGGTTCTTGGTTATACAATAAAATACGTAACAAGAAAGAGTAAAGAAGAGAGTCTACATGATTTTCATCTCGCCTAAAGAATTTAGCTTGGCATTTCAGAAGGAAGTGGTATCAACACCTATATGATCAACTTATTACTAGAACTATGTGGATTTTAATTTTATTTAAAATAGGTTTAGGCAGACCTTATTGACAAGTTGTTAAAGTAATTTCCATATTAATAATGAAGTAAAAAATTGAATAATAATAAAAATGAGCTGCCGCTAGAGGAAACGATTTCTTTTTTAAGTGTAAGATTCACCTTTACCATATATGTATTTTGAAATTATGAATTTTGAATATAAGGACATGAAATGGAGAATTCGCACAAAAAGTGCACGAACACCTTAATATTGTTCTTACCCTATTTTTAGGCACCTAACTTTACTTTTAACTTTGAAATCTTACATGATTTTTTTCTTACATTATTAAAATAGAGTTGGATATCTTTTCAACACCATTTATTTTATTGAAATATATTAAAACTGGATATAATAAAAAAAATCCTTAAAATTGACTGCATTACACGGTGAAAAGCTATTTTCATTTACACAGTAGTAATTGTTTCGTTACTTTTTTTTTTTTTTTTTTTTTTTTTTTTTTTATTTTTTTTTTTAGGTCAAATCATTAAGGATCATGTACACATTCAAATAGTGCTGTCAAGAAATAAATATTACTACTGAAAATGCAAAATAAAGAAAAAGTTTGCGCAGTGGTTAAACTTTTCTAAAAATTGACAGCACGAGATATGAATTTCAAATTTCCACTAACCTTAAACGTTATGGACTGCAGTGGTAATTATCATCAATAAATCGATTGCTAAATGCACATGTGATCGTGTTATCTCGAGACGAGAAAAATAATGAACTTTCTTATTTTCTACTTCATCCAAGAAGCGTTTACTTTGACATTCATTTCATTAAGTTAATCCATCCACTTTTTTTTTTCTAATCTCCGATAACAACCAATTTTAGATATGCAAACCAAATGCAAAAAAAAAAAAATAAATAAATAAATAAATAAATAAAATAATAAAAAAAAAATAATAATAATAATAATATAAAAAAATCGATGAGACCTAAAAGTCTAACATTATGTTCATCCATGATTTCCTATTCCTGAACTAGGTACAAATTGAAGCAACGGTGTAGCACTTGTTCTACCGCTCTCTATGAGGTTGTATATGCTGCCATATTCTCCAAGGACTTTTGGCCACCGCCGATGGTGGATGAGCCACTAGGTGCGGTCCCAATGATTGCTCTCACTCCTGGTTGTACAGAAGATAAAAAATTCGACATGAGCCCATTTGATACGCTACAAATACGTATGGCAGTGGTGGGCATGGCTAAAACAATTGGTTGATTAGACATCCGTTGGGAGCAGTGGTTTCCAGGGGGCAGTTACCGAAAAATCCTTAGTGTTATGAAACTCATTCTTAGAAGACCTTTTTCTTCGCTTTTTTGGTTATATTAGCGTCAGGTTCTTCATCTGTGGCTGTACGCATGATTTTTATAGAACCTTATACAGAGACAGAAACTGTCAGACAAAGTTTACTGATAAGTTCTTAAAACTCATATCTTTATTAATATAGAAGTCAGATAATGAATGACAATAAAACTGTGTTGTACTTGGCGAAATGAATGGTTGCTTTATACTATTAAATATCTTTTCAATGCTACTGTTTTATTGGAATTTTTTGAAGATGAATCTCATAAAAAATCCCACAGAATTAGCTGGGTGAAATGCTAACCAATCATTCATTTATATAGTAGTAATTGTTTCATTCCTTTTTAGTTTGGTTAGATTAAATCATTAAAAGATTACATGCACAAAGTGATACATCGTAAACCACTTCAAGAAATAAAGATTGTAAGCCAAAAATAAATAAATAAATAAATAATTGGGGCAACGGTTACAATAGTCTAAAAATTAAGTGCAGGGAAATGAATATCACATACCCAAAATGCTAGAGAATGCAATGCAAGTTATCATTTATTTGACTCCTCCACATCCCCACACCCACAACAAAGCAATCTTCTTCCTCCAAAGCCTAACCCTTCCTTTACATCTATGCTCTTGCTCACGTTCATTTCAATTTCAAATCTTTCATTTTTGTGGGTCCCTCTCGGTGAAATTAAATTTAATCCATCTCTTCCTTATATAAAGTCTTCATCTCTCATTATTAGTTTTGATTAATCCATGCCTTCAATCAATAGATCGATGATGAAATACACACACATACTCATTTTATCTCAAGACGAGAGAAATAAAAAGGACACAAATGTAAACTTCCTTATTTCTACTTCATTTAAAATGTGTCTTCTTTGACATTCAATTCATTGAGTTAAGTTCATCCATCCACATACACGCTTACTATTAATCAGGGTAACATATACCTTTTCCTAATCTCCAGAAATAATCATTCGTTACAATAGTGTGCAAGCCAAATGAACCAAAAATCATTGCATCCCAGAATTGTAACCTAATGTTTTTTCACGATTTCCTATCTCTGAGCCAGCAATAAATTGAAGCAACTGAGTAGCACTTTTTGCACCACTCGCTATTGAGGTTGTACTTGTTGCCATTTTCCACTAGTGAAGGCGCCACTATTTGTGGTACCAAAGTGCAGCACATAAGAAATTTGATATAGGCCCACCTAAAAAGATTTAAACACGAGTTGGGGTGGTGGGTATGGCCAAAGCGTTTGGGTGATTACTGATTAGACGTGTGTTCAGCATAATGGGTGCCAGAGGGAAATTCCTAAAGATTCAGCGTATGAAACTCACTCTTAGAAAGCTTTTCACTTTGCCTTTTTTTTTTTTTTTCCCTCTCTCTCTCTCTCTCTCTCTCTCTCTCTGTTATAACAGCAGCAGGTTCTTCACTGGTGGTGACTGCAGCCTGGATTTTCTCAGCAAGATTTACTGAGATGACAAGTGTTAGAAGCATTTTATTGACATCCTAGAGTCATATCTTCATTAATATTGCTTGATTATAAAACTAATATTTTGCGCGGCGAAACAAATGGTTCTTTGAGCACAAGAATCACCCTTAACATACCTGTACTTTAGAAGCTATGAATTTTGAATTAAAGGGTGTCACACGGAAAAAAAATACACATAGGCTGCACGAACACTTGTTTCTTTTATTTTATTTGAGGCACCTAACTTTGTTATCAGCTATAAAATCATATGTGATTATTAAACACGGTATTATCTTTTTCCATGCAACTGTTTTCATTGAAAATGGCAAAATATGAATCTCTTAAAATTCTTAAAAACTGACTGCATTACAGGGTTAAATGCTGAAACCAATAATCCATATTCGTAGTCTTAAATGTTTCGTTCCTTTTCTTTTTAACACATTCAGTCAGTGTCATGTGCACAATTTAGACGATTGTAAACTCCGTGCCCAAATTAGAACATCGTCAACACCGCTATCACGGTGACGTATGATTCAGGGCTTTATTGCAGACAGTGGTTGCAGTTGGTGTGGAACCTGATAATAATTTGCCTTGCCTAGTTAATTATAAGTTGTGTATGTAACAACTCTTAATTGAATCTTGCATGCCCACATATAAACCATTCTGAGTTCATGTGTTATGTGTAAACTACGGAGAGATTATGATTGGATGATTTGTACACATAATTTCACAAGAGGAAATTATTATTATGAGGTTCAACACCAAGTGAAACCGCCGTGTGCAATAAAGCACTGAATCATACGTCAATGTGTATTCAAATACAAACATGGATGATGGAACTTCAAATGTTATACCTGTAATCATGGGGAAAAGAAGAAATAAAATGCATAGAAGCATAGATGCAGTCATATAGATACAATGCATGGAAAGCAAGCACAAGAGACAGAGACCTCATAGTACCAGCAAGAAGCAACATTCCTTATTGTATATCCTTCACAGCCCAAAACTATTAGCGGAGAATTGAAAGCTTCGAGCCCTTCCTTTATCTAATCTAAAAGAAATTGATTAAGGGGGGAAATAAAAAAATAGTAGAGAAAAGTTATACAAAATTATATACAAATCACTACCCCCATCTCAAGAAAAATGGGAAATCTGCATGACCTTTCACAGACAAGTTGAAGCTGTCTACCTGTCATCTGTCAATGAATCCTCCCATACCGAAGAACAATGGCACCTGGCTGGTAGACCTAACAATAAATCTTCAACCCTGCTCACTGTCCTTTCTTCAACCCTGTCCCCAAGCCGGGACAGGGGGTTTTATACATAAATCTTAACGTTAACATTCCATACCCCTAAAAAGTTCTTTTTATATTTGATTTGAATGCGCCAAGTCTCCCAGGTACCTCTGCCGCTACAACAAAATGTACTTTTTACGGCATGCATTGCATGCCGTAAAATCCAATTTATGGCGTGCGGCCGCATGCCGTATAAGGCAATGCCATAAAAAGTATTTACTTTTTACAGCGTGCAATGCATGCCATTTGTGAACGCCGTTAAAACCTTTTACAGCGTGCGCAGGTGAGTTTTTTAACGGCGTGCACATGCACGCCGTAAAAAGTAACATTTTTTTTTCGGCGTGCATTTTTGCACGCCGTAAATTTTATTTAAAAAAATTTGTTTATTTATTTGATTTCCAATAGTAATTACAAAACAAAATTCCATAAATATAACCACGTTTTTCATAGATTTTGTAAATATTGAGTACAGTTTAATACAATATATCAATGTAAAATTCATTTCAATACTTCTCAAAAAGTATATACCACTTTAGAAAAAAAAAATCATTCTTGGTGCCTTTGAAACTTCTTCACTATGCAATTACGACTTCTTGCTATTTCTTTGTCTTCTTTCCTGCTGCATTTATGAGAGAGAAAATTTGTATAAATGCTAACTAAAGGAAAGGTCACTGAATAGATCAAGAAAATGTCAAACGAATCTTCTGAAGGTTGGTAACAATATCCATCGTAAGCTCTGAATCCGCGGGTTCTTGATAATCAATTTTAGCTCCTTGAACACCCTTTGAGACAACAATGTTTGTGTTATTATCAGCATAAAAAAATTCCTAGAAAATTAACATTGATCCCCTAATGATCTTTGTCAACAATGTAAGAGAAATCGCATCTGTTTCCTCTCTTCTTTCCAAATATACACTCTACATGCCTTATGGGCTCATAATATTTGGTGCCAAACTGAAAAGTGTACTTTTCTGGTACCTATTTCATTTTCCTAAATAACATAATTCATGTATGTAAATTAAGATGCATAAGCCACAGTAAGTAGAAGGGTAAAACTGACAAGTTCAAGTACAAGCTGATTACAGGGGAAGTTCACCACTATGTGCAATCACAACTTTGCTTTTGGTTGTTCCACTCTAGTTGCATTCAGCTTCTATCTTATACACCACATCTATTCCGGACAGCACCTCTCCGAATACAACATGACAACCGTCCAACCTGTTGAACATTTAACTTTTGTTAGATTTTCAGGCTAAATATAAGCACCAGACAGAAGATGTGAAAATGGATGACAGTTTTCTCATAACAGCAAGATCATAAATTGTATAATTACCAGGTAGTCGTCACAGATGAAAAATTGTGAACCATTAGTGTCTTGCCCAGCATTTGCCATAGACCTAAGCCCTGAAAATTGGACAAAAATAATAAGATGACACAAAGAATGCTTTCACACAGTGAAACTCAGAAATTTGTAATCACGGAGTGAGATGGTATTAGGGAAGGGAAGTTCCCGGGCATAGGCAATTCTCCTACCAGGTCTGGTATGTTTGATTTTGAAATTTTCATCAGCAAACTTCTCCCCATAAATTGACAATGTCTTTTAGAGTTTTAAATCTAAACTATAAAATTTGAGGCACTAAGTTTAAAATTTAAAGAAGGCATCTTGACTCTAAAGATCTTTAAGAAAAAGTCATTAGATGAACAATAATTAATTATGTGTCTTTTTCATTGGAAAATATCAAAAGTTATTCAACCACCCTTATTAATCCAGTGATACACAGAATGCACGACTAATTACTAATTACCAATTGCATCTTAACCACACGAAAATCTCAATCTTAGCTTTTGAATGAAATTAAAGTAGGTCACAGTCAACGGTATTGTAGGATGTCATCAAAATTAACCCACATAATAAGTCAAACCTGATCATAATGGTATAATATTTTCAATCACAGAACAGTACATTGAATATTCATAACTATAAGTCAGAATCAAGAAATTACCATGTTGGTATGGCCAACTCTCTTTACTGGGGCCTCGCCTGATTGCCCAGTAATTAGTAAAGAAAGGAGGATCTTGACGTTTCACACAATGACATGACATTGTAATTGCAACTTCTGCATAATCCATTCCCCAACTTTGAAATAACAAGATCAACTAGCTCAATATAATTTTAAGAATCCTCCAATAAAATTAACATGTGACCTCTATATAGCAGGTTAACATGCACAAGCCCATCATTGTTTAACAACATAGTACCATTAATTCACATCACAAATTGAATATAGTATACATTTATGAAAGTTACAAATAATAATACTTACCACAAAAAATAGCACTTGTTACAAGTAACAACATCACAAATAAACAGTAGATATATCAAACCTGTACAAAGAACGAAGAATGTTATAGGCCACATACAAAATCATAATTGCGACCTACTGTTCTAGTCATAATAGACTACATAACACTTTCAAAAAATTCTAACCTGAATATATTATGTCATAATCATAATCACAATTGTGATATACAATATTGCTAATTTCACCTTCCAGTTGTATAAGCACAATTTGAAGATACCCTACAGGCATAAAGGTCACAAACCACACTTCAGGTTACAATGTACTACACAACACGTTTACGCCGTAAATGAGGGTTATATGTACGCATCTATATGCACATTTATTTATTGTTCTAATTTGATAGCTTAAATGATAGAATTTGACCCTAAAATTGGTATGCTACAGACCTTTAGTCCAAGAGTTCAGCATAGTGGCTAGTTAAGTGACATTATTTTCCAATCCCACTCAGTTGACCAGGTCAACATATCCAATTGCATCAATTAGTGGGACTTGGAACCTCATATCTTATCATCTCATCTTTTTTGCTATAGGCTTCATTAGCTCATATTCTATAAGTTCTTCTAGAAATCAAATAAACTAAAATAAACATCATTTTTAGATTTATAAAATAAAAATCCGAGTGAATTATAAGCTACAAACTAGCTGGATTATACTATCAAATTGAATTATTTATCATTTAACAACCAACCTTCAACCAAAATGCCCATTAGCAAAGCTTCGGTCCCAATTTTTGGGTATTGAACTTCCTGGCCTCCATCTATGCAATTGCAAATGACATTATTGCCCTAACTAACCATCTACACACCATTGTTCAATTGTTCTCAGTGCGGCACCAATGGAAGGCGGAGAGAGACGAGAGTGAGAGCTGAGGCGGCGTCGATCGACGGTGGAAGCCGGAGAGAGACGAGAGTGAGCTAAGGCGCCTATGGTCGGTCGTGGAAGGTGGAGAGAGAGAGAGTGAGAACTGAAGCGCCAGGGAAAATCGTGGAGAGGTGAAGTCGATGGGGGAAAGAGAATGGGAGAAATGCTGCGTTTTTAGGGCTTTGTAATAAATTTTTTGACAATATAACACAGCGTGCTTTTTAGTGCAAGCTGTAAATGCCCGTTAATACGGTGTGCAGCAATGTTCTAATTACTTGATCTCTCACGGCATACATACATCGCATGTCGTAATTGGTCTATTTTTACGGCATATCGTAGATGCATGCCGTAAAAAGCTACTTTTGTTGTAGTGCCGGTCCTTTGGGTTCTTGGTAATACAATAAAAGTTTTTTTTTAAAACTTCCCTTTTTAGTTAAAGCCATTCCTCTATGTTGTGTTTGATTTGAAAGGATAATAAGCAACAAGAAAGAGTTCATGATTTTCGTCTCGCCCAAAGAATTCAGCTTGGCATTGTAAAAGGCAATGGTATCACACCTATGTGATCAACTTATTACTGGAAGTATGTAGGTTCTAATTTTAATTAAATCAGAGTAAGATAGACCTTATTGACAAGTTCGCACAGTAACTTCTATATTAATATTGAAGTCAAAAATTGCATAATAATAAAAATGAGCTCCTGCTAGGCGAAACGAATTGTTGATTGAGTGCAAGATCCACCTTTACCATACGTACTTGCATTCTGAAATTATTAATTTTGAATGGAAATTTCACAGAGAATGCACGAACACCTTAATGTTGTTCTTACCATATGTTTAGGAACCTAACTTTACTTTTAACAATGAAATCTTACATGATTTTTTTTCTTACATTATTATTATAGAGTTCGGTATCTTTTCCATGCCATTTATTTTATTGAGATATATTAAAAATGGATATTGTAAAAAATCGTTAAAATTGGCTGCATTACATGGTGAAAAGTATCAAATCAGGAAGGTAATTTGTTTACTAATCTAAGTCAATATAGGATGGTCGTGGGAGCTCTTTAGTATTGTACTGTCTCTTAGCCTAGTATATCATATTTTGTCAACCAACTATGCTAATTTATGCATAACCCACGGGAAGGACACTGGATTGCTCTTAAAAGAGTTCTTCGCTATTTGAAAGGGATGTTTGATTATGGCCTCTATTACACAGCTTCAAGCATTGATTTAATTGTGTTGTGACTTGGATTGGGAGAAAATCTTGGGGACCGATGAAGCAGTAGTGGTTATGGTATTTTTCTAGGGAAAAATTTGGTTTCTCAGAGTGCTAAATAGCAAAATGTTGATTCTCATTCAAGTACAGAAGCAAAGTATACATCACTGGCTTTAGCAAATGCTGAACTCTATTGGATGCGTATGCTATTTCAAGAATTGGGAATTGCACTTCCTAAATGTCCATTGATTTGGTGTGAAAATATAGGTGATATTGCTTTGGCCCCTAATCCTGTATTTCACGCTAGGACCAAGCATATCAAAGTAGATTATCATTTTGTGAGAGAGAGAGAGTTGTGAACAAGGACGTTTAATTTTGTCATATTTCCACAGGAGATCAAATTGTAGACTTAGAGCTTGTTTGGTGCAGCTAAAAAGTCAATTAAAATCAATTTTTTGACCGTTATTTCACTATTACAGTCGTCATTTTTAAATTCTTCTCTCATAGGACCCACTTTATCTCTAACGGTCAAAAAATCAATTATCAAAATCTCTACCAAACAAGCACTTATTCACAAAAGGACATATAGCCTTATGTTCAAGTTTTTAAGGCAGAAACTGATGATCTGCTTGCTGCCCATTAGTTTGTAGGGGGTGTTAGCATACATCATGGAGAACATAACTGAATGTAAAGTAAGATAGAAACGGATTTTGAAACTTGAATATTTAAAATGTATGAACACGATTATCTTTAATTTGTTACACTAGTTTGTTTGACACCTTGTAAAGCTAATTTCTGTTAGATGTAAAAGTCTATAAACATACAAATTCTTCATTAAGGTATCAAAGAGACCTACTCAAACACAATTACTTTGTCTCTTGTATATTACCTCTCTACATTTTCTTTCAGTAATTATCATTGATTAGACTCCTCGACCCCCCATCCCACCATATTGGCAATCTTTTTCTCCCATAATATAACCCTTCCTTTACATATATATTCTATTGCTCACTTCTGTTTCTAATTCATATCTTTTTGTGGGTCCCTCATAGTAAAAGTAACCCTAATCCTTCTCTTTCCTTATATGAAGTCATTATATCTCATTATGATTTTTTTTTTATTAATTAATGGCTTTAATCAATAAATCGATTGCAAAATGTACACATGCTCATGTTATCTCAAGATAAGCAAAATAATGAATTTTTTTTATTTTATACATCATTCAAGATGCATTTTCTTTGACATTCATTTCATTAAGTTAATCCATCAACATCTACACTTGCAATAATTCAGGTTAGGAACATTTTTCTAATCTCCGATAACAATCAATTTAGACAATCCAAAAATTAAAAATAAAAATAAAATCAATGAGATCTAAAATTCTAACATAGCGTTCATTCATGACTTCCTGTTCCTGAACAAGGCATAAATTGAAGCAATGGTGTAGCCCTTGTTCTACCACTCTCTATGAGGTTGTATTTGTTGCTATATTCTCCAAGAACTTTTAGCCACTTCCACCAGTGGAGGAGCCACTAAGGGCAGTACCAAAGATCGCTATCACTCCTGGTTGCACGTAAGATCTAAAAAAAAAAGGTCAACTTTGGCCTACTTGATAAGCTGCAGACATGTGTGGCAGTGATGGGTATGGCCAAAACAATTGGGTGATTAGACGTCCATTGGATGCAATGGTGCCAGGGGACAATTACCGAAGAATCCTTAGTGTCATGAAACTCGCTTTTAGAAAACCTTTTTCTTCACTTTTTTTGATATATCAGCGGGAGGTTATTCCTCTGTGACGGCTGCAGGCGTAGATTGAATCGATAAAAGATCATGTGTACAAATTGAAACATCGTCAACAACGATCAAGAAATAAAAATTGTGACAAAAAATTCGAGACAAAGTGAAAATTTGAGAGCAGAAATTAGACTCCTCCACACCCCCACACCCACCACATAGGCAACCATCTGCCCCCCCCCCCCCCCCCCCCCCCCCCCCCCCCCCCCCCCCCCCCAAAAACTAACCCTTCCTTTACATATATTCTCTTGCTCACGTTTGTTTTCATTTCATATCTTTCTTTTTTGTGGGTCCCTCTCGGTGAAATTAATTTTAAACCATCTCTTCCTTATATAAAGTTTTTGTCCCTCATTATTAGTTTCAATTAATTCATGCTTTCAAGCAATAGATCGATAATGAAATATACACAAGTGCTCATGTTACCTCAGGACAAGAGAATATGATTCCCAGCTTTATTGCAAACAATGATTGCAGTAGGTACATCGATACGATTGATAAAATGCAAGCCAAATGCAAAAAATAAAAGATAAAAACTGATACACTGAAACATCTGTATTGTAGCTAGTATAGGTAAAACAATTGGGTCATTAGACATCCATTGGGTGCAATGGTTGCTAGAGAGCAATTACTAAAGAATCCTTAGTGTCATGAAACTCACTCTTACATGACCTTTGTCTTTGCCTTTTTTGTTATATCAGTGACGGTTCTTCATTTGTGGTGGCTGTAGCCTTTATTTTCATAGAACCATTACAGAAACAAAAATGCTAAATGGACAATGCCTGGGCCTTAGCCCCCTATCATAGGGCCTGGGGACAGACCCTGTCAATGTAGCTTCATTCTTACAGAAGCAGCAACTGTAAGATATACTTTACTAACAAGTTCTTAAAGTCACGTCTTTATTAATATAGAAATCAGATAATGCATAATAACAATGAAGATACAACACCAACTTCAATTGAAGATTCCAGAATTTTGTGGGTTTTTCCATCCTATCTTTTACTACCAATTTCTTGAACCTTCTTCATGGAAGAATTCTCTAGAAGATGAAGGAAACACCATCACCAACATTATGGAATTGTGTAGAAGAATCAACCACCTTCTTTAGCACCTATATATATCCATGTCTAGTTGCATTTTGTGTGTACAGAGAGTGTAGTAAGTGAAAGAAAGAAAATATTGTGAGTGCTCCATTTTTAAATAATATAAGTGAGGTTAGTAATTTTGGTGTGCATCAAAAATTGTGTAAAATTTTATTTTATCAATAAAAATTGCTTTCTTTTAGTGTTTAAACTCTTCAAATTGGCATCAGAGCAAGGCAGTCGGGAAAGAATTTTTCGAGCTTCTTGAGTTCGTACACAAAAGGAGTTTGTGAAGTTTTTGTAAAGCTTACTTGATTACGAGGAGGTAAATCAAGTCATGATGAGTGGCCTACAAGTAGTAGGCGGAGTAAAGAAGCTCAATAATCAAAATTACACCATATGACAAACTTCCATAGAGTCATATCTCCAAGAGCAAGACCTGTGGGAAGTAGTTGGTGAAAGTGACGTAATGCCACCAGAGGAGGCCGGAGCTTTAAAGAAATAGAGAATCAAAGCAGGTAAGGCTTTGTTTGTTATAAAGACAACAATCGAATAAAATTTGTTGGATCACATAAGAGACAAGACTATACCAAATGATGCATGGTACACTTTGATCTCACTATTCTCAAAGAAAAATGACTTAAGGTTGTAGCTTCTGGAGAATGAGTTTCTCTCGATCACTCAAGGAGAACTAACTATAAGTCAATACTTTAATAAAGTTAAATCTCTCTGTCGTGAAATTTCAGAGTTAGATGCTTTATGAAAAATTTTGGAGTCCCGAATGAGAATAATAATTATACATGGATTGAGACCTGAATTTGGAAGTTTTATCGTTGCAATACAAGGTTGGCCCGAGCAACCTTAATTAGTCAATCTAGAAAATTTGTTAGCCGACCAAGAAGCATTAACCAGGCAAATGTTAAGGGTCTCAATAAAAAAAGAAGAGGAAGAAGCGTTATATAATTATAAAAGAAAAGGTCAACCCCGTCAACAAAGTAATAAAGAATTAAAATAAAATAAACATGAAGAAAGTTTTGTGACAAGCGGAGTCAAACAAAGTCATGATAAGAGAGGTCGGTTGTCCAAGAGATTTCAACGAAATAATGGTCCGTGCTTTGTATGTGACAAAAGAGGCCATTATGTCAGAGATTGATGATTCAAGAAAAGACCAGTAGAAGTTAATATGGCAGCCTCTAATGAAGAAGAAAAATATAATAGTGAAGAAGAGTGAAATGCTATAGCATCGTTTGTAGAGAAAATTTAAGAAAAGGATGGTAGTCAAGTCTCCGAAAAAGAATTGGCACTAGAGGTGATACTTCCTGGTCAAATAAATTATGAAAATGATTGGATTGTCGATTCTAGATGTTCCAACCACATGACAGGCGATAAAAAGAATATGCTAAATACAACGGAGTACAAAGGAAATTGAATGATGGTAACTGCCAACAATTCAAGATTACCAATAGCTCACATTGGTAAGACAGTTATCACACCTCACTTTAGTCTAGTCAAGTGTAGTTACAAGACATCTATCATGTGCCAGATATGAAGAAAAATCTCCTATTAGTAGCGCAGTTGACATCATCAAGTAACTATGTTCTGTTTGGACCGAAAGATGTCAAGGTGTATCAAAATATCGCAATTTCAGGCACACCAATAATGGAGGGACAGAGATTAGAGTCCATCTATATAATGTCAACAGAGTCTGCATACGTAGATAAGACTCAAAAGAATGAGATAGCATATTTATGGCATGCAAGACAGGAAATGTGAGTTATCACAAGTTGTAGGTAATGATGAAGGAGTCGATGCTCAAAAGTCTCCCTCAACTTGAGATCAAAGATGACATGGTATGTGCTAGCTGTGAATACGATAAAGCACATCAATTACAGTATTAGGAGTCAAGTTATAGAGCAAAGAAACCATTGAAGATGATAAACTCTGATGTGTTTGGACCTGTTAAGCAACCATCAAATCGAGGTATACACTACATGGTGACATTTATCCACGACTTCTCAAGGTACGTCTGGGTTTCCTTTATGAAAGAAAAATCCGAGACATTTATAAAGTTTAAGGAGTTTAAAGATAAAGTAGAGAAGAAGTTGAAAATAAGATTCGGTGCTTATGCACGGATAATGGGAGAGAATATACATGAAGAGAATTTTCCCAGTACTTAAGAGAACATAAAATACACCATCAACTGGCATGTCCAAATACGTCACAACAAAATGGTGTAGCGAAAAGAAAGAATCGACACCTTGCTGAAATGTTTCAAAGTATGCTACATGCGAAAAATGTGCTACGAAGGTTTAAGGCTGAGTGTATGAAGACAACAGCACATGTGACCAATAGATTACCACAACCCAAGCTGGGGTTCATTTCACCATTTGAGAAATTGTGGAAAATGAAGCCAACAATAAGCCAATTTCTTGTCTTTGGCTATGTATGTCATGTTTTTGTACCTAGTCATTTAAGGAGCAAGTTTGATAAGAAAGCAATCAGGTGCATATTTGTGGGATGTGACAGTCAAAGAAAAAGATGGAAACAACTTATCGTTGTTATACATCAAGGAATATGGTGCTTGATGAAGCATCTTCATGGTGGATACCACATAAAGTGGAGCTACCAGATTTAAAGGAAATAAATGACAAATTGCAAAAGGATTTCACAGAAGTACAACAAAGTCCTAAGAAAAAAAAGATGTAGAAGAATCAAGTGATGAGAATGAGTCTACTGGCGCAATAAAAAGTCTTTGGCAGATAGGTGTACATTAGGCAACACCCGAAGAGAAAAGGCCGAGTCAACAAGAAGAGGTTGAGCTAAGCCCACAACCACAGTTCAGAAAATCAACTAGACAAAGAAAACCAGACCCAAGTATGTTCATACAGTAGTAGAATAAGATGATAATGTCAAAGAGCCAGAAACCTTTGAAGAAGCGATCCAACACAAGGAGTGGAGAAAAGCAATGGAAGAAGAGATCATGGCTCTAAGGGAAAATGAGACTTGGGATTTGATGCCAAGGCCTGATAGAGTAAAGACTATATCTTGTTAATGGGTCTACAAAGTAAAGAAACGTCCAAATGAATCAATTGAAAGATACAAAACTCGACTAGTAGCTTGTGGATTTTCTCAACAATATGGTCTGTACTTTGATGAGACATTTAGTCCAATGACAAAGATTATTACAGTAAGAGTACTTATAGCTTTAGCAGCAAGCAAGTCCTAGAAGCTATGGCAGATGGATGTGAAAAATACATTTCTCCACGGAGAATTTGATCGAGACATATATATGGAGCAACCAAAGGGATTCAAAAATAAACCAGGATATGTTTGTAGGTTAAAGAAAGCTATTTATGGGTTAAAGCAGGCACTACAAGCATGGTGTTGAAAGATATCCGAATTCTTAGTTCAAAGTGGATACTCGGTAACACCAGCACACTCGAGTTTATTCGTCAAAGCACAAAAAGGAAAATTAACTATAGTGCTAGTATATGTGGATGATCTTATCATTGCTGGAAACAATGAAGATGAAATCTAATGGACCAGAAGGAATCTATCAGTAAGATTCCAACTAAAAAAGCTTAGAGAACTAAATCATTTTCTGGGACTCGAGATGTAAAGAACGAAAAAATGATTATTCCTGTGTCAGCACAAATATAGCAGAGATCTCTTACAGAAGTTTGGAATGATCGACTGCAAACCAATATCGACACCAATCGAGATTAACTCCAAGCTATGTGCAGTTTAAGGCAAGGATTTGGAGAATGCAACTATGTATCGACAGCTGGTAGAAAGCTTAATCTATTTGACCTTAAAATGACCTAGCATTGCATATGCAGTAGGGATAGTAAGCCGCTTTATGCAAATGTCAAAGAAGCCACACCTTGACTAGTGCCTATGAGGCGAGCTCGTGGGCAGAGCCGAACCCACAAGCTCAATTTTTTTTCTTTTAAAAAAAATTCAAACTTTTTCTTCACATTTTTTACGAGCCGATGACCACTAATGAGCTTGACGAGCCCAACAAGGCTTGGCTCATTGGATCCTACCCCTATTCAGCTCGTGCTCGAGCTAGTCATTTGACGATCCTGAGTCACCCACGAGATGAGCTTTAATAAGCCAACGTTAACATCTGACTGGTGACCTAACAATAACCCTAATGTTGACATTCCAAATCCCTAAAAGGTGCTTTTTATAATTAATTTGAAAATAAGGATGTTAAATGGAAAATTTGTACAAAAAGTGTACGAACACCTAATTGTACTTACCCTATTTTTAGGCACTTAACTTTACTTTTAACTAGGAAATCTCACATGATTTTTTTTCTTACATTATTATTATAGAGTGAGATATCTTTTCAATGCCTTTCATTTTATTGAATATATTAAGGATATTGTAAAAAATCCTTAAAATTGACTGCATTATGCTGTCAAAGCCATTAACAGTATTACATTTATATAGGAGTAATTGTTTCGTTACTTTTTTTTTTGGGTTAAATTATTAAGGATCATGTACACATTGTAAATAGTGCTTTCAAGAAATAAATATTATAACTCAAAATGCAAAATAAAGCAAAAGTTTGGGCAAGTGGTTAAACTTTTCTTAAAATTGAGAGCACAAGAAATGAATTTCAAATTACCTCTAGCCTTAAACATTAAGGACTGTAGTGTTAATTATCATTGATTAGACTCCGCGTCACCCCATCCCACCATATTGGCAATCTTTTTCCCCCAAACTACAACTGACACGACCCGTCCCGACTCATCCTAAATGACTCGACACGTGTCGTGCGCCGGTGGTAGATGCCAGTTAAATGTCGGACCCACCACCAAGGTAATTTTGACTTGCTTGACTGAAAAATATTTTTAACAGAATTTTGACAGAATTTCCTCTAAAATACGAACTAAAACCACCTGAACGATAACCAATTTTCCCAAATCAATACCTATAAAATAAATCAGGGTATGCCAGTCCCTCAAAAATACAAACTATTCAAATAAAATGCTAGGAAATCAATATTTACTTGATTTACAACCAATAATCTTCAAAAGTACTAAAGATACCAAATATCTAATGAGCCCATAATGAACTTTTCTGATTTAACTTATGTATATCCCAAAAGAACACAATATATAATCTGATAAAAGATGTCATACAACATATGACGCGTGGCTCAATTCAGTGGTTCGACATGCTCCAAAGCTGCTCAATTTGTCTATTTTCTGTCTGATAAAGAAAAATGTGAAAAAATATATGAGCTTAAAGCTCAGTGAGTGGATAATTTACAAAAAAACATATTTTTCTTTTATGCATATATTCTGAAAATTCTTGCTCTAACAAAACTTTGAGAAATTCTGAAATCTAGTAACACTTTTAAAACTAAACATAATTGCATCATAAAATTCTTTGTTCTTCATTCTAGATAAGTAACTGTAAAACATATCGAATATAAATAATATGATATCAATGAAAATTCATGAAATATTGTTGTTGCTCAATACAATAAGCTGAAAGCTTTATTTTGAGAATTGAATAAACTGAATTCTATAATTTGAAATCTAATAAGCTGTAGAAATATTGAAAAATTACACAAAAAGGTACCCAATGAATAGCCTTATTCATGTACAGAGTAATTTCGATGTACTAGGCAAAGTTATTCAAATTTGATAATCTGGTCATACGTACGCAGAGCTACCTCAAAAGCTAATCACCCTATTACACGACCCAAAGCCTATGTATGTACGAGAGTGGGTCCCAAAGACCTCTGATAATCT
>NC_036243.1:2644924-2649208 GCF_002742605.1 Olea europaea var. sylvestris | reverse complement strand
AAGCTGAAAGCTTTATTCTGAAAACTGAATTAACTGACTTCTATAATCTGAAATCTGAGAACTGAATAAGTACTGAAAAATCACACCATAAAGAGTACCCAATGAATAGCCTTACACATGTACAGAGTAATCTCGATGTACAAGGCAAAGCAATTCAAATCTGATAATCTGATAGCTGATAATTAGATAATCTGGTCATACGTACGCAGAGCTGTCCCAAAGGCTAATCACCCTAGCACACGGCCCAAAGCCTATGTGTGTACGAGAGTGGGTCCCAAAGACCTCTGATAATCTGGTCATACACTATGGAAACATATTCACAATAGTGCAGAGCGGATAAAATCACTATAATTAGTCATACACTGTGGAAACACATTCACATTAGTGTAAACTGGGGTAAAATCACCTGGGTACTTTCTGGTGGTTTTTAGAAATAACTTTAACTATACTGAAACATGTAATAAGAATATAACATGCTACTAAAATAATTTAACTGAACTGAATTTGATTTTAAAAACAATTGATAATAAAATCTATTTTATTCTGAAAATCATGCTATGAAGTCAACTTTATAAAATAAATAATTTTAAAATTTAAAGAAGACTTATTTCTAAAAAAATAATTTTTATCCACTCACAGATCTATGAATAGCAATCTGGTTTAATTTTACCAGCCTTGCACAGCTTTCACGTTACCACCTGAAATACGATATAAAATAACTAATTTAACAACTTCCATACTAAGTATTTCTTAATACTAGTAATCGAATACTAAAACTTGACTTCTCGATACTTGAATAATATTTTCCCCAATTTCCTTTAATCACTTCAAACTAATTCCACTTTCTAGTCCATTTCTTAATAGCTAACTCATTACAATAATCTTCACTCCAAACATAAAAATAATTCCTTCTTCCAAACTAGTAAAATTAATAATCATAATTTAACCAATTTAATTTCCCATCTTGATCCATAAATTCATGCCTTCAAATGAGTATTTCATCCTTACAAATTTTCCCGTTAACTAAACTCATTCAAAAACCCAAATGAAAATTCTAGGGTTTTGCCCAAAATTGGTATTTCTTACCTTAGTGTAAATAGCATCTCCAATTCAAAAATATTGACTTGAAAACATATATATTCCTTCCTTAAAATCTGAAAATTAAACAAATAAAATCAAAACTCTAAAAATTTAAGCATAAAACATACCATATCTTTTAAAGAAATTAGACAAATTGAAAATGAAATTGGAATAGCCACTACCTCTTTTCCTTTCTTTTTCCTTTCCTTCCTTTTCTTCTTTTTCTTCCCTCTTTTCTTTCCCTCTTTTCTTCTTCTCTGCCGGTTCTTTCTTCCTTCTAGTGTGTGTGTGTGTGAGATTTATGAGAGAAAAAGTGATGGATAAAGGCATTAAAAACCCACTAACTCCAAATTGCAAGAAAAGTCCCTCTTCTCTAATGTGAGCTAATATTTAAATCCTAAACTTTCCAAAAAAATGTATAAGTAAATTTTCAACTTCCAATTGTATCCAATATAACCCTCATATATTGTCAATTGCAAAATAAACCCCAATAAAATATTTTAATCAATTCAAGTCCCAATAAAGTCATTTATTTCATTTAAGTCCATATGTGACTTTGACTTTGAAAATTCAACTCTTGACTTTTGACTAAGAAAAATTGGGTTGTAACAACAACCCTTCCTTTACGTATATATTCTCTTGCCAACAACTGTTTCTGTTTCATATCTTTCCTTTTGTGGGTCCCTCTCAATAAAACTAAATCTAATCCTTTTCTTTCGCTATATATAGTCTTTATCTCTCATTATGAATTTTTATTAATTAATGGCTTCAATCAATAAATCGATTGTGAAATGCACTTGTTCTACCACTCTGTATGAGGTTGTATCTGTTGCTATATTCTCTAAGCACTTTTGGGCACCACCACATGTGGAGGAGCAACTAGTTGTGGTACCATAGATCGCTATCATTTCTGGTTGCACAGAAGGAAAAAAAATTTCAACGTGGTACCTGATTTGCAGCAAACGAGCATGGCGGTGGTGGGTATGGCCAATACAATTGGGTCATTAGATTAGATGTCCATTTGGTGCAATGTTTTCCAGAAAGCAATTACTGAAGAATCCTTAGTGTAATGAAACTCACTCTAAGAAGACCTTTTCTTCGCCTTTTTTTTATATCAGCGCAGCTGGAGTCATATTTTTGTAGAACCATTTAAAGAGACAGCAACCGTAAGATACACTTTACTGACATGTTCTTAAAATTATATCTTTGTTAATATAGAAGGCAGATAATGTATGATAATAAAACTATGTCATTCTCAGTGAAATGTGTTAAGGGAATATAATCCCACATCGGTAAAATACCGAAATAATGACCAATATATAAAGAATTGGGACACTCCTCTTAATAAGGTTGACCTTATTAAGATGGACCCCAAATCTTAACATGGTATCAGAGCAGGGATTTCTTCCTGCTGCTTTTTCGTTTCTGAGATTTAATTCATCCTCATTTTTTGTGTTTTGCTCAAATGAAAGCAGATCTCTGATTTCTTCTATTTTAGCATAATTTCGGAAAGTGTTATTCCAGACAAAGGTTGAGTTCCTATCTTCAAAAAATGGCGGCAGCAACATCAAAATTCGTCCTTGATTCTTTGCAATAAAATTTCTCCTCTTTCATATTTTGGTTCTCTGAACTTTAAGAGATCTTTATGGATGGTCAGAGCCTCCACTATTTCTTATTTCTCCATCAGATCTGGTGACATATGGCTAGAATTGAGAACTGGAGGCATAATCTCAAAGTGAAGCAGAGCCAATAAATTTTAATCTTCAAGATGAACTATTGTTGATCTCCATAGTCCATCTTGAGGGGGCGTGTTAGAAATACATTCTAGTTAATTCCAAAATATTCCAGCTCATGTTTATTTGTTAATTAGTTAGTGATTAGCCTATTAATAAGCAAATTAGTCAGTTAATTACTCAGTTAATTACTCGTCTTTTTCTCTATAAATAGAGCCATTGTATTCATTAATAAATCATTGGATCATATTCTCCAATCCCTCCTATGGAAGTTTGTCTTCCTCCTATTATGGAGTGTTTTCTCAATTAATAAATTCTAACATGGTATCAGAGCCCATTAAACTCCAACGAGCGATTCGATCCGATTAAGTCCCTAAAAATGAGCACGCGGATTTCAAGATTGATCTGCTCAAACGAGCCACCATCTTGCGGAGGCATATTAAGGGAATATAATCCCACATCGGTAAAATACCGAAATAAGGACCAATATATAAAGAATTGGGACACTCCTCTTAATAAGGTCGATCTTATTAAGATGGACCCCAAATCTTAACAAAATGAATGGTTGTTTGAGTGCAAGATTGTTGTTGTACATAATTTTCACGAAGCCTCTTACTAAACAACATGGTTCGGGGCTGTTACTCATAGTAATGGGAATTATACTGAAGATTGACCCTAATGCTAAACCTCCTAACCAGGCTGTCACATCCAGTACTCGGGTAGAAAGTCATCCGAAAAAGGTGAAGGCGCCTGAAAATGGAGCAGATGAAGAAGACAGAGAAAAGGCCACTAGTCTGAATTTATAAACAAATTAGTCAGCCAAATGTTGATTTGTGATTTTCCTTTCTTTTTGCTACAGTTTAGGCATAATCATGTGAGGAATTAAAACCAAAATTAGCCTATCATTGACAGGATTTACTATGAGTAAAAGGTTCTTCACATTGCATGGATCTTTTGGCAAAGTCATGTGCATTGCTTATTGTTTCTCTTTTTGTATTATATGGATGGTTTAATTTACCAAGATGGTGACTGGGAACTGTTTGATCGTATTTCTTTAAAGAAAGGTTAAATAGAATTAGGGGTGTCCAAAAGCCTCGGTGGCTCGGGCGGCTCATGGCTCGGCTCGGAAAAAGCCCGAGCCCGCCCGACTCGTGGCTCGTAGGGATCGAGCCTAGGCTCGGGCCGAGCCTCAAAATAAGAGGCCGGCTCGTGTCACGGGCCAAAAATGGCCCGTGACAAAAATGCTCGGCCCGAGCAAATAAAAGAAAAAAAAAATTTTGAAAAAAAAAATTTTTTACCTGCTGCCTTAGGCAGCTGTAACCTGCTGCCTAGGCAGAAGGCTACAGTTGCCGGTTAGGGGGGCAGGCTGGGCAGCTATATAGCTGTCGGTTCAGCTATATAGCCGCCTTTTTTTTTCGTATTAGACTATTAGTACATTATACTGTTATATTTTTGAAATTCAAATTTGAAA
>NC_036243.1:2636216-2642389 GCF_002742605.1 Olea europaea var. sylvestris | reverse complement strand
AAAAAAAAAAAAAAAAAAAAACCGAGCCGAGCCGGCTCGGCTCGTAAAAAGCCCGAGCCAAAAGTCGGGCCGAGCCTTCTTTTTTTGGACGAGCTTTGGCTCGGCTCGACTCGGGCCCAAAAAAAGCCCGTTGTGATTTACTCGAGCCGAGCCCGAGCCCAAAATTTCGGCTCGCGAGGCGGCTCGGCTCGGCTCGGCTCGTTTACATCCCTAAATAGAATCAACTTGAATTCATTCGAAATGTTAAATGGAACATTGATTTTTTATCTCGTGTCTGCTTTTCGTTAAAAAATATAATTTGAAGTAGACATTTTCTTCGTGCAATGAGAGTTGAGTTGAAAATTTGAACAAATAATATTAAGCATGTTTTGCATCTTTATTCAAGAAATAAACAAGTAGATGCAGTACAATCTCAACCATTCATTTCGCCTACTTATATTTTAGAAGATATGAATTTTAAAATAAAAGATGTCAAACGGAAAATCCGCACATAGATTGTGCAAATACTCCATTGTTTTAACACACTTACAATTAACTATGAAATATTACAGGACTATTATACTGTTAAATATCTTTTCAATGCCACTGTTTTATTGGAATATGTTTGTTTCGCGCGGGTTAATTCGCTAACAATTAAAGAGGATCAGACGATTGTGTAAGGGACGAAACCTCTTGAAACAAAGTCCCAAAAAGGGGTGTTCTTTTATTGGCGATGAACTTTACAATTGGAAACGAAAAACAACGTGCCTCCAAAGGGCGCAAGCACACGAGTTACAGAAAGAAAAGTGTTTAAGTCTAAAAGCTAAAGAAATGAAAATTACATATTCTCTGTTCGAGAATTTTGGATTCGGTCTTTTGCTTCTATGTCCTTTCTCCCTTTTATATTTCATAGGCGATCCATTTGTGATTAACTGCTCTAAAAACTGCTTGATCGCCCTATAACTACCCACTTTCTTTGTAGTGGTCATTTTGTCATGAAACTGCCTTTTAACTGCTGCCATTATCTTGCATCGTTCAACCGCTTTCGATTGAATTCCTTGAGTCGTGGAACGTGATAGGGCTACTTTAACAACTGCCTTGATAACTGAATTTCTTGATAACCACAATGAGTTATATTTGTTGATACCTTGGACGACTTGAAGGTTTGGGCGAGAATAGAATAACAGCTCTGGGCGACCGTATGACACTCCATTCGTTCAGATTCTGAGCGACTTGCAAACTTGGGCGATGGCGTTACCGCACTCTTGGGCCCCTTATTTGGACCTTCACCTTGATTCGTTCAATTGGATTTCGTTCTTTGGGCTATCTGATTTGGGGATCCTCCAATTGGGCTTTACTCTTTGGGCTGTTCGATTTGGGCTGAATTTTTATGTGTCAACAATTACCCCCCAATATGGCAGAATTAGTAATAATTATTGAATTTTTCCATATTCACTTCATGTTTCCAGCAACGTTCGAAATTTCCAAAAAATTTCAATCATTGTTTCCCTCTATAACTTGAAAAGGTGCGTCGCTTTGCAAACCCTTATAAACCCCAAACACGCCATTTCACTGCTACCAAACCACGTCTCATATTTCTTGCGTCTCTTTCACGATTCACTGTTCATCTTTTGCTTCATTGTTACGTAACTCTGAAAAGCTTCGTTCCTTCTTCAATGGCTGCTTCACAATCTCAAACTAGCGACTCCTTTAGTTTTGATGACTTTCAGAAACTTCTGAGTCGTCCATACGTAACCCCAAGTTTTCTCGCGCTCGCCGATGTTGGACGTAATGAGTTTTACTTGGGTCCTTTCTTCAACAATGCGGAGGCAGTTGAACAGGCGGCGGTGGGTCAGCTGTTTCCTTGCACTCATGGCCCTTCTTTTCTGAACTCTCTGCCGCTGGGGCCACTTCACGAAAGAGGTATTCGCACTTGGCCTAAATCTGACGTAGCTTTTCGTAGGTGGCATGCTCGTCTTGTGGGTCATGGTCCTACTAAGGTACTTTTTGATAGCGCTAGGATTTCTGATTTGTTGGAAGTCTCTATTCGCCCCCTACTTTTGATTCAGCGCTCTTTCCGATTGCTTTGAGTTTTTGGTCCTCTGAGTATAACACCTTTATTTTTCCTCTTGGCCCCATTTCTATTACGTTAAGGGATGTTGGGGCCCTGGTGAATTTACCACCTTTGGGCGATACCATTTTCCCAGGCATCTTAGTTTCTGGTGGCGCCCCATAGTTCGGTAAAAACTATACCGATTCTTATTCAAGCCTGCAGACACTCCACAATAATTCGAGTGCTGAGCCTACCCATGCTGAGCGAGTGGCCTTCCTTTTAATTTGGCTTTGTAAATATGTGTTGTCCGTGCGTAGTATAAAGCCTTCTCTGAGTTATTTACCTAAAGCGCACGAATTGGCGCGTGGCAGGCCTTTGAATTTATGTTCTTTGTTTTTGGCTGCCCTTTATAGAGGTATGACTTTTCTTCAAGCTCAATTGAAGAATGGTGCATCTCCCACTGGCAGTGGACCTCTTTGGTTCACTCAACTGTGGTTGAGATCCTATTTTCCATCACTTGGTGCTCCATCCATTTTTCGTCCTTCTGCTAGCTGTTACGGGCTAGCTATGGAGCCCTTAACTCCTGTAAATATGTCCAAAAGGGACATTTTTTCATTCTTTTATACTTTAGATTCAATCTCTTCCTTCTTTCCTTTTCCTCCTTTTTTGACTCCAAACTATGTACATCCTCCTTCCACTATAGATAGCGCGAGCACCTCCCTGCTCATTTGGATCCAGTTCTTAACTGGGAGGGAGTTTTTCCATGATATCTTAACTGGGACCAATGCCAAAGCAGAGGTAGAAATTTATGCTCCCCAATTTTTTGCTCGGCAGCTTGGTTTCGGCCAAACTTAGCCTGTTCCTCTTTGCTATTCGAAGAATTTAATTGACCGTTTTCATACCATTAATAAGGTGGAAGCAGAGGCTATAAACCCTCGCAACCTCCATTTATCAAGCCATTTTTCATTAGCCCATTTTAATTCTTGTCATCCTACTCACCCTCTTTTCGAACAACTTTGGCCATCGGTGAAGCGTAAATTATTTGCGACTGAGGCCAATCGTGCCTTTCATTCATTAGACCAACCGAGTATTTCTTCTCCTCCTCCTGTTTTGATCACTCCTTTGTCTATTCGGAACCCCTCTCCTTCTCGTCATACTAAACAATCTGCTCGTCCATCTTCTTCTCTCCCCGCCAGGCCAACTATGGTCAAAGGCTTTGGCATTAACAACTCCTGCTCCATCATCCTCTGCTGAGGCTACTTTATCAAAACCGGTTGGTGATGGGACCATGCTTAAAGATACATCTTCAGTCCTAGAGTCTTCATCACAACCCCTGGATGAGCCACCTTCTTCCCAGGGTGTCGACCCCCCAATCATCGAAGCAGAAGGTAATTCAGTTTTTGATGTCTTACCTTTGTTCGTGCTATTGGTTTCTGATTTGTTGCTCTTGAACTTTGCAGATACTCCTATGAGTCCGCCCGTTGTGGCAACATCTTCTCGCTCGGACAAGGGGAAGTCCTCATGAATGGATGAGTCGTTGGTGGCCAGCTTGGCTGAGGGCGCGCCATCTTCTACGATTATCGACGAGGTAGTTTTTCTTTTTGCTCCATTTCTATTTCTAACTTGTTCTTTGTAGTAAGGATTTTTAATGTTGGCAATCTTCTTTGCAGGATGCTGACAGGATTGTGCGTTCTATCCAGGATTTGTTCGCTTCCTGGGGGCAGGTCCAAATGCCTCGCCCTGCTCCATCTGATTGTCCTGCTGCTTCTTCAGAAGATGATTTGAAGTTCTTGAAGGAGTTGGTATTTGAGTATGTATCCTTCATGGACATGGACATTGGAAGGGCTAGTGCTACCAGACACAAGGATGAACTTGAGCGCTTGAGTGCGAAGTTAGAGCAAGCACTGACACTTCCGTTGCTCAGCCTTTCTGCCGACTTTAAAGCGACGTTGAAGGTCATTCACTCCGAGGTCCTTTCTATGCTGGCCAAGAATGCTGAACTAAAGGCCAAGCGTACTCAATATCTTCTAGCCGTAGCTGAGAAAGAGTCTTTGTGCGTGGAGATCAACAAGGCTAAGGACGAGTTGAAAGAAATCTCTTCCGAAGTCATGATTGAAGACTCTTTGATGGTTAGCTTGGCTGCTCAGATGAGGGAACTTCAAGCTAAAATGGACGATTGCAGGGCGAGGATGGCCGCTAAAAAAGCGCAACGCCTCTCAGGGAATTGAGCGAACTAAATCCTTGGTCGAACAGTACAAGAAGTTGGAGGTTGATGATGATGACGTTGCGGCTGAATTGAACATCACTTCCTCCCGGCAGAACGAGGATTGGGAAAAACTTAGGGAACGAATTCATTCCTTATGGGGTAGACTGTAATTAAGACATATAATGTCTTTTTCTCTTTTGTAATTTTGTTCATTATTAACGAACATTAACTTCTTGTGCATTTATTTGACGTTTATTTTCTAATCATCAATTCTTTAATCACTTAACTGCTTTGCACTAAGAATCTTGTCCATTCCCTTTTGATATTCCCACTACTGTTCCCAAAACTTAGGGCCATTTAATTCCGTCTATTAGACAGAAATGTGGCTGTTCATATTATGTCTCTTCATTTTCACCCCCTATAAATGTTTCGTATTCTTCATCCTCTATCTTTATCTCTTTATTTTCTTATTCGACACCAATTTGCTGCCATTTCTTGGCATTCTGACGATCAACCTGATCCAAAAATGGACTGTTTAGTCCATCCGCCTTATATTTACTTTGATGTCACCTTTGGTATGGGAGGTATAGGAAATATTTTCTGGCCAGCAGCGAAGTTCTTTCCTGCAAAATTCTTCCCATCGTCTCTTTGTTCTTCACAAAGAGTCAATGATGGGAGGCAATTTTTGGGTTGCATGTGGGCCACTTTGCTTGCTGAGAGTGCTTCTCAGCTTGCCTGCTGAGAGTGTTTCTCAGCCTCGCCATTGCAGCGATGCATTTAGGAAGGTGGTGAGGCCAGTACAACCTCTCACTCGTCAACCGCACCTTTGCAGCGATGCATTTAGGAAGGCGGTGTGAAGCTTACTCAGCGATCAACTAGGAGATCCTCTTACTTTAGTTGTATTTTGTAACACATCCATTATTTTTATCTTTTGTATTCATGTAATGAACTTTTGATAATAAAGAACTTTATTCGAACGTATTTCGCTCTGTCTTTATTATCTTCTGATCGTCCAGAATGTTTGGTTATGTTTTTATTTGTTCGCATTCCCATAAAGAAGGAACATATTTTTTCAAATATTTGCCATTAATGAATCTTACGTGCTTGGTGCCATCTAAATCTTCCAAGTGGTATGCTCCATTAGGCAATACACTGTTTATTTTGTATGGTCCTTCCCAGTTGGGCGACCACTTCCCGTACTTTGGATCCTTGGTATCCAAAGGGAGTATCGTCTTCCAAACTAGTTCACCCAGGCTGAACGACTTGGCTATGACTTTTTTATTATAAAATTTAGCCATTCTTTGCTTTTGAACTTGCAACCTATCTAAGACGTCCAACTTCAATTCATCTAAACTTAATAAATTTTGAACTAGTGATTCGGCATACTCATCATCATTCAACTTATGTTGTAAGCACATTCGAATTGATTGCACGTTGATTTCCATAGGCAAAACAGCCTCCTGTCCATAAACAAGTTGGAAAGGAGTAACTTTGGTACTTGACCGATGTGATGTTCTATAAGCCATAAGGCCTTATTCAAACATTCGTGCCAATTTCTGGCGTTTTCATCTATCATCTTTCTGATGATATCTTTTAGAATTTTATTAGAAGATTAGGCTGTCCGTTGGATTGAGCGTAATATGGTGTGGAGTTCACTAACTTAACTTCAAACTTGCTCAAGAATTCCATCACTTGATCTCCATTCAAAGAAGTTTCGTGATCTATCATCAAGTTTGTGGAATCCCAAATCTATAAATAATATGATCACTGATAAATTCTATAACACTCTTTTGGGTGATCTCCTTTAAAGGTATTGCTTCTACCCACTTAGTAAAAAAATCAGTTACAACTATAACAAATGTATGTTGCTTGGACGATGGGGGATAAATCTTCCCTATCAGGTCTATCGCCCAACCCTTGAACGACCAGGGTTTG